>NC_057801.1:419266197-419450442 GCF_018294505.1 Triticum aestivum | reverse complement strand
GCCTCCGCCACTCAGGCGCTGCCACGTGGCGCCGCTCCTCTTCCCCGCCGCCGGCCCGGGAGGCCCAGGAGGGGCCCCCGCGAGCCCGAGTGCCCCGCGCCCCGCGCGTTCCACCTCGCCGCCGTCTCTTCAGGCTTCGGTGGCCGGAGACGCCACCCGCCACCGCGAGCGCCGCCGTGCCTCCACTCCACTCCGCCGAGTCGGCTGCCGTTCGCCTCGGCTTCCGCGCCCGCAAGCACCTCCAACGCCGGCGCCTCCTCCGACCGGTCCCGGATCCGGCGACGTCCCCACCTCCGGCGAGCTCCTCCTCTCCTCTGGCGTGCTTCTCCGGCGAGCGCGAACTCCGGCGCTGAGCTGCTACAGTGCCGCCGTGAACAGTGCCCGAACCCTAGATCTGAGATCTAAAAACTGAGGGTTGACTTTTTCCTCTCCCCCTTAATTTTTAAGCAAACTTTGACTGATGAGATCTTTGCATCCGTAGCTCCGTTTTGGGCATATGATAGATCAAAATCTTCGCCTCGAGATGTACATCATTTCATTCCATTGCATCATTTGCATTTGAGGTCATCTTGACGCCCAAAATGCTGTTAGAAGGAGGCTTCGTGAGTTAAATTGCAGATCCGTTAGTTCATCATGCACTTTTGTCATTTTTGCTATGTTTAATTCGTGCATGATATGCCTGTGCCCCTTTGGGATGAATTGTTAAGAATTTTGTCTTCTTTCCAGTGGTGCCACCCATGCATTTTTAGGATGTGTGTGTTGTCTTGTGCAAGTTTGCGAAGAGAGGTACCTGAGATTGCTGATTTCAGAGACTTAGTGATTTTCACTAAGTCTGGGATATTTTAGTTCGTGATGCTATATGTCCAGCTTGTTTCCTAGTGATCCGTGCCTCTTTTGAGGATGATCAGTAAGGGAGTTTTGATAATTATGTTATGCTCTATCCATCCATGTCTTTGTTTGCATATGTGGAGTGCTCTAGGTTGACTCAATCGAGCTCAACTTTTGCTTCGTTGTTAATCTGGGCAGATCGTCAACTTGTTTGCGATTTTGCCGATGCTACCGTTAGTGTTCCATGCATGCTATGCCTTCGTTCTTGCCATGTGTAGCTAGCACTTTGTGCCTTCTTGCTGGTTATATGCTTTCCTTGCCATGACTTGCACCGTAGTGAGTGCATCGAGCTCGTTTACATGCCTTCGTGAGTTATATTTCAGCGTGTCTCAGTTTTCACTAAGTCTGAAAACTGATTGTGTTCGAGCGATGTTCGTGAGCTCGGTAGAGTATTTTGTGAACCCTTTTGGCCCTAGGTCACTTTGGGTGTTTTGTTAAGCTTGTTGAGTAGCTCCATGCCATGTTATTACTTGTCAGGTTCAGGTTTTGTATCATGTTGTTTTGCTGCTCCGAAGAGGGCTTCGTGATCTGAAATTTCAGACTAGTATTAATTTCACTAAGTCTGGAATCTGTTTTGCATTTGCGTTTTAGCCATGCTTGTTTGAACCTCTTAATGGATGAATTTGCCTATGGCTCAGTGCTAGTGTTTTGTCAACCATCTTGTGTACATCACTGCCACGTATTTTGTTTTCATGTTTGGTGGCTGTAGCATGTTCATTTCGTTGCATTTAGATGCCTACTTGCTGTAAATCGCAGACCGGTGTCATATCTTAAAACGCTCGCCATTTCCAAACCGTAGCTCTGATTCCAATGATCTTTATATCGTTTTCAAGCGATTTCATCCCCTCTATCCAATGGCACACTTGGTTTTCCAAGTTGATGCCAGGTTCATGCATTTTCCTGTCATATCTTGCATTTTGCATCCCGCATTGCATCCCGCATAGTATATCGTCGTTTCATCATATTGCTTGGTCTTGCCCGTGGTTGATTGTACCCTTGTTGCTTGTTTTCTTGTTGGGTAGAGCCGGGAGACGAGTTCTCTACCGAGGATCCCGTTGAGTTTGCTTGCGCGGATCCAGTCAACTCTGACAACTGTGCAGGCAAGATGATCATACCCTCGAAATCACTACTATCTTTGCTATGCTAGTTTGCTCGCTCTTTTGCTTTGCCACTGCTATGATGCCTACCTTTTGCTTGTCAGCCTCCCAATTGCCATGTTGATCCCCTAACCCACCATTGTCCTAGCAAACCGTTGATTGGCTATGTTACCGCTTTGCTCAGCCCTTCTTATAGCGTTGTTAGTTGCAGGTGGAAGATTGGAGCCGTTCCTTGTTGGAACTTTTATTTACTTGTTGGGATATCACAATATATCTTACTTAATTAATGCATCTATATACTTGGTAAAGGGTGGAAGGCTCGGCCTTATGCCTGGTGTTTTGTTCCACTCTTGCCGCCCTAGTTTCCGTCATATCGGTGTTATGTTCCCGGATTTTGCGTTCCTTACACGGTTGGGCTATTATGGGAACCCCTTGACAGTTCGTCTTAAGTAAAGCTCTTCCAGCAATGCCCAACATTGGTTTTACCATTTGCCACCTAGCCTTTTCTTTCCCTTGGGTTCTGCAGACTCAAGGGTCATCATTATTTTACCCCCCCCCCCGGGCCAGTGCTCCTCTGAGTGTTGGTCCACCTGTCAGCTACCGGTGGCTACCAGGGGCAACTCTGGGCTGGCCTACCCGTACCTAGGACAATCTGAGTGTGCCCTGAGAAAGAGATATGTGCAGCTCCTATCGGGATTTGTCGGCACATTCGGGCGGTGTTGCTGGTTTAGTTTTACCCTGTCGAAATGTCTTGTTGTACCGGGATACCGAGTCTGATCGGAATGTCTCGGGTGGAGGTCTATTCCTTCGTTGACCGTGAGAGCTTGTCATGGGCTAAGTTGGGACTCCCCTGCAGGGGATTGAACTTTCGAAAGCCGTGCCCGCGGTTATGGGTAGATTGGAATTTGTTAACGTCCGGTTGTAGAAAACCCGAAGTTGACCTTATTTAAAATACATCAACCGCGTGTGTAACCGTGATGGTCTCTTCTCGGCGGAGTCCGGGAAGTGAACACGGTGTTGGAGTTATGCTTGACGTAGGTTGCTATAGGATCACTTCTTGATCATACTTGTATCGACCGTGCTTTGCCCTCTCTTCTCGCTCTCTTTTGCGATTGTAGCCACCACATATGCTAGTCGCTTGCTGCAGCTCCACATATATTTGCCTTATCCATTCCTATGAGCTTAAATAGTTTTGATCGCGAGTGTGCGAGATTGCTGAGTCCCTGTGGCTCACAGATACTATAACTCCAGATGCAGGTCCAGGTGATTTCGCTCCAGGTGACGAGTACGAGCTCAAGTGGGAGTTCGACGAGGACTCTCAGCGTTATTATGTTTCCTTTCCCGATGATCAGTAGTGGTGCCTGGTTGGGGTTATCGATTCAGGACCTTGTCGCATCTTGGGTTCTTTTCTATTTTGGCGCCATAGTCGGGCCATGAGTGTTTGTTTGATGGATGTTATTTATGCACTCTGATGTGACGTGGCGAGTGTAAGCCAACTATGTTATCTCCCCCTTTTATTATATATCACATGGGATGTTGTAATGATTGCCTGACTTGCGACATTGCTTTCAATGCGGTTATGCCTCTAAGTCGTGCCTCGACACGTGGGAGCTATAGCCGCATCGAGGGCGTTACAAGTTGGTAATCAGAGCCTTCCCCGACCTTAGGAGCCCCATTGCTTGATCGTTTTTAGCAGCCGAGTTGTGTCTAGAAAAATGTTTTGAGTCCTTAGGAATTATATATCGGAGAGCTTAGGAATTCTTTTACTTCCCAGTCTCCTCATCGCTCTGGTAAGGCATCCTGACGTAGAGTTTTGACTCTTCTCTTCTCAAATTTCACTAAAATTTTTTTAGGATCACGCGAGTATCTTGGTTTTGTTCCGATGGTTTTGTGACGAGAACATTGTTCTTGGTGCCTCCTGTCTTTAGGGGTTGTGGCAGTGTCCCGGGGAGTTGAGCTCCGAGGTGTTGTCGTCACAATTTTATCGTTGCAATTCTGGTATACTTGAGATATGTTCGCCGACATCGAAAATCTCTTTTATGCAGTTCGTTGGTGAGATAACCTCGATGCCACCCAGTACTGGGGCGGGAGTTCGGGAGTATCGCCATAACTTGTATAACGGATGCTTTTCGAAGGTTGAGGTAGATGGTTTCCGAAGTTTTCCTGGTTATGTGTTGAAGGATGGATACAGCTGGATGTAGGATTTGCTAGTTTGGGTGAGATATTGTGCTTCCCCTGTATCCCCAACACCTGATTGCATAACCAGAAAGGTTCGGGAATTTCATAGGTGGGAATTCTAGTAGCTCTAGTTCTTCTTCCACGGATATTGGTTTGAGATTGGGATTTCTTACCGATTATTCGTTCTTGATCCATACCTTGTTGATTTATTTCTCTACCTTAATTCTACGTGGCTTCTCAATTTATGGATATGTGACCATTTGAAGAGGAATGCATTCGTTCATTTTGTTCGGATGTGAAGACCATATGTTGCAATTTTCATTCCGTTGGATTCAGCTTCTATATTGTTGTCTATCAGTGTGCTAATGGTGGTCAACCTGTTCAGGATGGCTCCTCCAATGCGCACGACTCCGAATCCTGATCCGCCTCCACCTCCGCCTCCTCCGGAAGCATGGCAAGCTGTGATGGCCGCTACTAATGCAAACACACAGTTGATCATGCAAATTCTCCAAGAGCGCAATCAAGGCAGTCAAGGGAATCAAGGCCATAATCAGCACCACTTTGCTACTCTGAACCAGTTCCTCGCAAATGGCCCAAAGACGTTCAGCGGTTGTGTTGAGGCTACCGATGCTGACGATTGGCTAGTGGATCTGGGCAAGCATTTTGAATGTAGCAACGCCAGGCCTGAAGATTTCGTCAAGTTCGCTTCTTTCCAGCTCAAAGATCAGGCTGCAGAGTGGTTCCAACAGTACAAGGATTCCAGAGGTGGACGTGTTATCACTTGGGACGATTTCCGTCAAGATTTCCGCGCTCATCACATCCCTCAAAGTGTGGTTGAGAGTAAGCGTCAGGAATTCCGCAATCTGAAACAAGGCTCTTTGTCTGTCTATGACTACAACAAGTTGTTCCAGAAGCTCGCCCGTTTTGCCAAGCAAGATGTTCCTGATGAGAAGAGCATGATCTATCAGTTCAGGGGTGGTCTTCGTGAGGAAATTCAGCTCGCTCTTGTCCTCTTTGAGCCGTTGAGATACGATGAGTTCTACAACATGGCACTGAAGCAAGAGGCTGCTCAGATGAGGTGTGACGCTTCCAGGAAGCGTGCCAGAGATGTTACTCCGTCTTCCTCTACTCAAGTGGTCAAGCAGCAGAAGTATTGGCTTCCTCCTCCTCCGTTCCGTCAGCCGTATCAGCAGAAGAGCAATGGTGGCAGTGGTTTCTCCCACCCACCCAACCCAGGCTTTCAGAACAAGTCTTCGTCTCAAGCGCCAAGATCGAGTGCTCCGTATCACCGTCCGCTTTCAGAGGTCACGTGCAACAAGTGCCAACAGAAGGGTCACTATGCCAACAAGTGTACCAACCAGAGGCGTCTTCCTCCTCCTCCTCCTGTCAGATCGGCAAGTACAGCTGTGGTCAAGCATAACCCCAAGTCCGCCAAGGTCAACTTGATGAATGCAGCTCAGGCAGAGGACTCGTCAGATGTGATCATGGGTAACCTTCCTGTTAATGATATTCCTGCAAAAGTTCTTTTTGACACTGGTGCATCGCATTGCTTCATCTCGAGACCGTTTACAAATAGGCATGAATTGGTCTCACAAGTTTTATCTAGTCCTTTAGAAGTTGTCTCTCCCGGTAAGCGCATGCAGGCTAACTCCATCGTTCCGGATGTTTCTATCACTCTGGGTGACTACAAGTTCTTGGCTTCTCCTACGGTTCTTGGCAACTCGGATATCGATCTTATTCTCGGGATGGACTGGCTCTCTAAGCATAAAGCTCAGCTTGATTGTGCAGCCAGGCAGATTCAACTGACTCATTCGTCTGAGGATGTCATTGTCTTTGCCGCTCGGGATAATACCATCCGGTTGTTTTCTCTCAATGAGAAGGGTGAATTGGATGCTATTTCGCAGATTCTGGTTGTTTGTGAGTATCAAGACGTCTTTCCAGAAGAGCTCCCAGGAATGCCTCCGCACCGGCCAGTTGAATTCGTTATTGAACTTGAGCCTGGCACGGAACCTGTGTGCAAACGTCCTTACAAGCTCGGACCCTGAAGAGTTGAAGGAGCTGAAGAAACAACTCGATGAGCAAGAAAGATTGGGTCTCATTCGGCCTAGTACTTCTCCGTGGGGTTGTGGTGTTCTTTTTGTGAAGAAGAAGGATGGATCGAGTCGACTTTGTGTTGATTACCGTCCAGTAAACAAGAAGACCATCAAGAACAAATACCCACTTCCCAACATCAATGAGCTGTTCGAACAACTCAAGGGTGCTCAAGTATTCTCCAAGCTTGATCTCCGTATGGGTTATCATCAGATTCGTATTCGTGAGCAAGATATTCCCAAGACGGCGTTCAGAACAAGCTTTGGTTCATATGAATACACCGTCATGTCTTTTGGCCTCGCCAACGCTCCTCCGACGTTCTCTCGCATGATGAACTTCATCTTCAGCCCCTACACCAATGAATTCGTTTTGGTCTATCTCGACGACATTCTGGTTTTCTCGAAGAACAAGGAAGATCATGCCAAGCACTTGCGTTTGGTTCTTGACAAGCTCAGAGAACATCAGTTCTACGCCAAGTTCTCCAAGTGTGAATTTTGGCTCGATGAGGTTCTTTATCTTGGTCATATCATCTCTGCCAAGGGCATTTCCGTGAATCCTGAGAAGGTGTCTGCAATTGTGAATTGGGAACCTCCTCAGAACGTGAAGCAACTCCGCAGTTTCCTCGGTCTCGCAAGCTATTGCAGAAGATTCGTTGAAAACTTTTCTAAGATCGCCAAGCCTCTCTCAAATCTTCTTCAGAAGCACGTCAAGTACGTTTGGTCTCCGGAGTGTGATATTGCTTTCAACACTTTGAAAGAGAAATTGATCACTGCTCCAGTTCTGACTCCGCCTGATGAAACCAAGCCGTACGAGGTCTTTTGTGATGCCTCTCTCCAAGGTCTCAGTGCTGTACTGATGCAAGAGAAGAAAGTTGTCGCTTACACCTCTCGCCAGTTGAAACCTAATGAGAAGAACTACCCCACTCATGATCTCGAGTTGGCGACAGTTGTGCATGCTTTGTTGACTTGGAGACATCTTCTATTGGGAAGGAAAGTGGATATTTTCACTGATCACAAGAGTCTCAAGTACATCTTCACTCAGCCTAATCTCAACCTCAGGCAGACTCGATGGGTCGAAATGATTCAAGAGTACAATCCGAGTATCGAGTATACTCCAGGCAAGGCTAATGTGATTGCTGACGCTTTGAGCAGGAAAGCATATTGCAACAGTCTCATTCTCAAGCCTTATCAACCCGAGCTTTGTGAAGCTTTCCGCAAACTTAATCTGCAAGTTGTTCCTCAAGGTTTCCTAGCCAACCTTCAAGTCTCTCCTACCTTGGAAGACCAGATTCGCCAAGCCCAACTTCTTGATGCTATGGTGAAGAAGGTGAAGATTGGTATTGCAAAGAGTCAGTCCAAGTACAAGTGCTACCGACTTGATGACAAGGACACTCTCTTCTTCGAGGATCGAATTGTTGTGCCCAAAGGTGAACTTCGTAAGGTGATCATGAACGAGGCTCACAACTCTCTCCTCTCCATCCACCCTGGTAGTACGAAGATGTATCAAGATCTCAAGCAAACTTATTGGTGGACTCGAATGAAGCGCGAGATCGCTCAATTCGTGAACGAGTGTGATGTCTGCAGAAGAGTGAAGGCAGAACACCAAAGGCCAGCAGGTCTCCTCCAACCTCTTGCCATTCCAGAATGGAAGTTTGACCACATTGAAATGGACTTTGTGACTGGGTTTCCAAAGTCCAAGCGTGGCAATGATGCTATATTTGTTGTCATCGACAAGCTCACCAAAGTGGCTCACTTTCTGCCTATCAAAGAGTCGATCACTGCAGCTCAATTGGCGGAACTCTATACCTCTCGCATTGTCTCTCTGCACGGTATTCCTCAAGTGATATCTTCAGACCGTGGCAGCATCTTTACCTCCAAGTTTTGGGATTCTTTTCAGAAAGCCATGGGCACCAACATCCGCTTCAGCACAGCTTTCCATCCTCAAACGAGCGGTCAAGTCGAGCGTGTCAATCAGATTCTTGAAGACATGCTCAGGGCTTGTGTGATTTCTTTCGGCATGAAGTGGGAGGATTGTCTTCCTTATGCTGAATTCTCTTACAACAACAGCTTTCAAGCAAGTTCGGGCAAGGCCCCCTTTGAAATTCTATATGGCAGGAAGTGCCGTACCCCTCTCAACTGGTCTGAAACCGGTGAACGTCAGCTGCTGGGTAATGACTTAATCACAGAAGCAGAAGAGATGTGCAAAGTCATTCGTGATAACCTCAAAGCAGCTCAATCCCGCCAAAAGAGCTACTATGATAGTAAGCACCGTGATTTGGATTTCGAGATCGGAGATCACATTTACCTCCGCGTCTCTCCTATGAAAGGTACTCGTCGCTTCGGTATCAAAGGGAAGCTTGCCCCTAGATACGTGGGACCTTTCAAGATTGTCAGCAAGAGAGGCGACCTCACCTATCAACTTGAGCTTCCTTCAAACTTTGCAAATGTTCATGATGTGTTCCATGTCTCTCAGCTTCGTAAGTGCTTCAAGACTCCTGACCGCACCGTCAACTTCGAGGACATTGAGCTCCAAGAAGATCTCTCCTATCGTGAGCACCCAGTTGCTATTCTTGAAGAGACTGAACGCAAGACTCGCAACAAGTCAATCAAATTTCTCAAAGTTAAGTGGTCTCACCATTCCGACCGTGAAGCCACCTGGGAACGCGAGGATCACCTCCGTTCTGAGTACCCGGAGTTCTTTCAGTCCTAGATCTCGGGACGAGATCTTTTCATAGTGGTGGAGTGTTGTAACGCCCCAGATGTAACTTTCCATATTTGTATCCAACTCTTGCCGTCTCCGGCGCTAAGTTATATTTATTTCTCGGGTTTGGGTTTTTGTCTCCGTGTGTGTTTTTCTTTTTCGTGCATCTCTTATCATGTCATCACGTGCATTGCATTTGCATACATGTTCATCTCATGCATTCGAGCTTTTTCCCCGTTGTCCGTTTTGCATTCCGGCGCTTCGTTCTCCTCCGGTGGTCATTTCTAGTCTTCTCTCGTGTGTGGGGTTTAAACACTTCCGGATTGGACCAAGACTTGCCAAGCGGCCTTGGTTTACTACCGGTAGACCGCCTGTCAAGTTTCGGGTCATTTGGACTTCGTTTGATACTCCAACGGTTAACCGAGGGACCGAAAAGGCCTCGTGTGTGTTGCAGCCCAACACCCCCCAAATTTGGCCCAAAACCCACCAAACTCTGCTCCATGTCCTAGAGCGTTCGATCACGATCGTGTGGGTGAAAACCGCACCTCATTTGGACTCTCCTAGCTCCCTCTATGCCTATTTATACCCCCTCCATTCGGATCTCTTCTTCCCCCGTCCGAAACCCTAGTTTTTTTAAAAAAAAACATCCTCCGCCGCCGACGGACACGTCCGCCCCAGCGCCGGACGCGTCCGCCGCCGCCCGCCTCCGCCACTCAGGCGCTGCCACGTGGCGCCGCTCCTCTTCCCCGCCGCCGGCCCGGGAGGCCCAGGAGGGGCCCCCGCGAGCCCGAGTGCCCCGCGCCCCGCGCGTTCCACCTCGCCGCCGTCTCTTCAGGCTCCGTTGGCCGGAGACTCCACCCGCCACCGCGAGCGCCGCCGCGCCTCCACTCCACTCCGCCGAGTCGGCTGCCGTTCGCCTCGGCTTCCGCGCCCGCAAGCACCTCCAACGCCGGCGCCTCCTCCGACCGGTCCCGGATCCGGCGACGTCCCCACCTCCGGCGAGCTCCTCCTCTCCTCTGGCGTGCTTCTCCGGCGAGCACGAACTCCGGCGCCGAGCTGCTACAGTGCCGCCGTGAACAGTGCCCGAACCCTAGATCTGAGATCTAAAAACTGAGGGTTGACTTTTTCCTCTCCCCCTTAATTTTTAAGCAAACTTTGACTGATGAGATCTTTGCATCCGTAGCTCCGTTTTGGGCATATGATATATCAAAATCTTCGCCTCAACATGTACATCATTTCATTCCATTGCATCATTTGCATTTGAGGTCATCTTGACGCCCAAAATGCTGTTAGAAGGAGGCTTCGTGAGTTAAATTGCAGATCCGTTAGTTCATCATGCACTTTTGTCATTTTTGCTATGTTTAATTCGTGCATGATATGCCTGTGCCCCTTTGGGATGAATTGTTAAGCATTTTGTCTTCTTTCCAGTGGTGCCACCCATGCATTTTTAGGATGTGTGTGTTGTCTTGTGCAAGTTTGCGAAGAGAGGTACCTGAGATTGCTGATTTCAGAGACTTAGTGATTTTCACTAAGTCTGGGATATTTTAGTTCGTGATGCTATATGTCCAGCTTGTTTCCTAGTGATCCGTGCCTCTTTTGAGGATGATCAGTAAGGGAGTTTTGATAATTATGTTATGCTCTATCCATCCATGTCTTTGTTTGCATATGTGGAGTGCTCTAGGTTGACTCAATCGAGCTCAACTTTTGCTTCGTTGTTAATCTGGGCAGATCGTCAACTTGTTTGCGATTTTGCCGATGCTACCGTTAGTGTTCCATGCATGCTATGCCTTCGTTCTTGCCATGTGTAGCTAGCACTTTGTGCCTTCTTGCTGGTTATATGCTTTCCTTGCCATGACTTGCACCGTAGTGAGTGCATCGAGCTCGTTTACATGCCTTCGTGAGTTATATTTCAGCGTGTCTCAGTTTTCACTAAGTCTGAAAACTGATTGTGTTCGAGCGATGTTCGTGAGCTCGGTAGAGTATTTTGTGAACCCTTTTGGCCCTATGTCACTTTGGGTGTTTTGTTAAGCTTGTTGAGTAGCTCCATGCCATGTTATTACTTGTCAGGTTCAGGTTTTGTATCATGTTGTTTTGCTGCTCCGAAGAGGGCTTCGTGATCTGAAATTTCAGACTAGTGTTAATTTCACTAAGTCTGGAATCTGTTTTGCATTTGCGTTTTAGCCATGCTTGTTTGAACCTCTTAATGGATGAATTTGCCTATGGATCATTTGTCAACCATCTTGTGTACATCACTGCCATGTATTTTGTTTTCATATTTGGTGGCTGTAGCATGTTCATTTCGTTGCATTTAGATGCCTACTTGCTGTAAATCGCAGACCGGTGTCATATCTTAAAACGCTCGCCATTTCCAAACCGTAGCTCCGATTCCAATGATCTTTATATCGTTTTCAAGCGATTTCATCCCCTCTATCCAGTGGCACACTTGGTTTTCCAAGTTGATGCCACGTTCATGCATTTTCCTGTCATATCTTGCATTTTGCATCCCGCATCGCATCCCGCATAGTATATCGTCGTTTCATCATATTGCTTGGTCTTGCCCGTGGTTGATTGTACCCTTGTTGCTTGTTTTCTTGTTGGGTAGAGCCGGGAGACGAGTTCGCTACCGAGGAGCCCGTTGAGTTTGCTTGCGTGGATCCAGTCAACTCTGACAAGTGTGCAGGCAAGATGATCATACCCTCGAAATCACTACTATCTTTGCTATGCTAGTTTGCTCGCTCTTTTGCTTTGCCACTGCTACGATGCCTACCTTTTGCTTGTCAGCCTCCCAATTGCCATGTTGATCCCCTAACCCACCATTGTCCTAGCAAACCGTTGATTGGCTATGTTACCGCTTTGCTCAGCCCTTCTTATAGCGTTGTTAGTTGCAGGTGGAAGATTGGAGCCGTTCCTTGTTGGAACTTTTATTTACTTGTTGGGATATCACAATATATCTTACTTAATTAATGCATCTATATACTTGGTAAAGGGTGGAAGGCTCGGCCTTATGCCTGGTGTTTTGTTCCACTCTTGCCGCCCTAGTTTCCGTCATATCGGTGTTATGTTCCCGGATTTTGCGTTCCTTACACGGTTGGGCTATTATGGGAACCCCTTGACAGTTCGTCTTAAGTAAAGCTCTTCCAGCAATGCCCAACATTGGTTTTACCATTTGCCACCTAGCCTTTTCTTTCCCTTGGGTTCTGCAGACTCAAGGGTCGTCATTATTTTACCCCCCCCCCCCGGGCCAGTGCTCCTCTGAGTGTTGGTCCACCTGTCAGCTACCGGTGGCTACCAGGGGCAACTCTGGGCTGGCCTACCCGTACCTAGGACAATCTGAGTGTGCCCTGAGAAAGAGATATGTGCAGCTCCTATCGGGATTTGTCGGCACATTCGGGCGGTGTTGCTGGTTTAGTTTTACCCTGTCGAAATGTCTTGTTGTACCGGGATACCGAGTCTGATCGGAATGTCTCGGGTGGAGGTCTATTCCTTCGTTGACCGTGAGAGCTTGTCATGGGCTAAGTTGGGACTCCCCTGCAGGGGATTGAACTTTCGAAAGCCGTGCCCGCGGTTATGGGCAGATGGGAATTTGTTAACGTCCGGTTGTAGAAAACCCGAAGTTGACCTTATTTAAAATACATCAACCGCGTGTGTAACCGTGATGGTCTCTTCTCGGCGGAGTCCGGGAAGTGAACACGGTGTTGGAGTTATGCTTGACATAGGTTGCTATAGGATCACTTCTTGATCATACTTGTATCGACCGTGCTTTGCCCTCTCTTCTCGCTCTCTTTTGCGATTGTAGCCACCACATATGCTAGTCGCTTGCTGCAGCTCCACATATATTTGCCTTATCCATTCCTATGAGCTTAAATAGTTTTGATCGCGAGTGTGCGAGATTGCTGAGTCCCTGTGGCTCACAGATACTATAACTCCAGATGCAGGTCCAGGTGATTTCTCTCCAGGTGACGAGTACGAGTTCAAGTGGGAGTTCGACGAGGACTCTCAGCGTTATTATGTTTCCTTTCCCGATGATCATAGTGGTGCCTGGTTGGGGGTATCGATTCAGGACCTTGTCGCATGTTGGGTTCTTTTCTATTTTGGCGCCGTAGTCGGGCCATGAGTGTTTGTTTGATGGATGTTATTTATGCACTCTGATGTGACGTGGCGAGTGTAAGCCAACTATGTTATCTCCCCCTTTTATTATATATGACATGGGATGTTGTAATGATTGCCTGACTTGCGACATTGCTTTCAATGCGGTTATGCCTCTAAGTCGTGCCTCGACACGTGGGAGCTATAGCCGCATCGAGGGCGTTACATGTACACACCTTTTGGGAGAAGCCTATTTGATTAGAATTTGCTAGAATACTCTATGTGCTTCTCTTATATCTTTTAAGCTTGATAGTTTTTGCTCTAGTGCTTCACTTATATCTTTTAGAGCACGGTGGTGATTTATTTTTGTAGAAATTACTAGTCTATCATGCTTCACTTATATTATTTTGAGAGTATTTTAGAACAGCATGGTATTTGCTATGGTTATAAAATTGGTCCTAGAATGGTAGGCATCCAAGTTGGGTATAATAAAAACTATCATAGGAAGTGAATTGGATGCTATGATCAATTTGATACTTGATAATTGTTTTGATATATGGAGGTAGTGATATTAAAGTCATGCTAGTTGGGTGATTATGAATTTAAAGAATGCTTGTATTGAAGTTAGCAAGTCCCGTAGCATGCATGTATGGTTAAAGTTGTGTAACAAATTTGAAACATGAAGTGTACCTGGCTTGTGCATCCTTATGAGTGGCGGTCGGGGATGAGTGATGGTCTTTTACTACCAATCTATCCCCCTAGGAGCATGCGCGTAGTACTTGATTTTTTATGACTTCTAAATTTTTGCAATAAGTATATGAGTTCTTTTGACTAATGTTGAGTCGGTGGATTATACGCACTTTTACCTTTCCGCCATTGCTAGCCTCTTCGGTACCGTGCATTGCCCTTTCTCACCTTGAGAGTTGGTGCAAACTTCGCCGGTGCATCCAAACCCCGTGATACGATATGCTCTATCACACATAAACCTCCCTATATCTTCCTCAAAACAGCCACCATACCTACCTATTATGGCATTTCCATAGCCATTCCGAGATATATTGCCATGCAACTTTCCACCGTTCCGTTCATCATCATCATGACATACTTTACTTTTGTCATATTGCCATTGCATGATCATGTAGTTGACATCGTATTTGTGGCAAAGACACCATGCATTATTTTTCATACATGTCACTCTTGATTCATTGCACCATCCCAGTACACCACCGGAGGCATTCATATAGAGTCATATCTTGTTCTAGTTTCGAGTTGTAATTCTTATGTTGTAATCAATAGAAGTGTGATGATCATCATTATTAGAACATTGCCCAAAGAAAAAAAGGAAAAAAAAAAGAAGAAAGGCCAAAAAAAAGGGGAAGGCCCAAAAAAGACAAAAAAGGAAAAAAAAAAGGGGGGGGAAAAGAAGAAATTAAATAAAAAGGGCAATGTTACTATCTCTTTTTCCACACTTGTGCTTCAATGTAGCACCTTGTTATTCATGTAGTGAGTCTCATATATTGTGCTTCAAAGTAGCACCATGTTTTTCATATAGTGAGTCTCATAAGTTGTCTTTTTCATACTAGTGGGAATTTTTCATTATAGAACTTGGCTTGTATATTCCTACGATGGGCTTCCTCAAATGCCCTAGGTCTTTGTGAGCAAGCAAGTTGGATGCACACCAACTAGTTTTATTTTGTTGAGCATTCATTTATAGCTCTAGTGCATCCGTTGCATGGCAATCCCAACTCCTCATGTTGAGATCAATTAATGGGCATATCCATAGCCCGTTGATTATCCTCGTCAATGTGAGACTTTCTCCTTTTTTGTCTTCTCCACACAATCCCCATCATCATATTCTATTCCACCCATAGTGCTATATCCATGGCTCACGCTCATGTATTACGTGAAGGTTGAAAAACTTTGAGATTATTTAAGTATGAAACAATTGCTTGGCTTGTCATCGGGGGTATAGAAGTTGGGAATATCTTTGTGTGACGAAAATGAAGCATAGCCTAACTATATGATTTTGTAGGGATGAACTTTCTTTTGCAATGTTATTTTGAGAAGACATGATTACTTTGATTAGTATGCTTGAAGTGTTGCTATTTCTTTTATCAATATGAAATTTTATTTTGAATCATTTGGATCTGAACATTCATGCCACAATAAAGAAAATTACATTATGAATTATGCTAGGTAGCATTCCACATCAAAAAATCTCTTTTTATCATTTACCTACTCGAGGACGAGCAGGAATTAAGCTTGGGGATGCTTGATACGTCTCCAACGTATCTATAATTTTTGATTGTTCCATGCTATTATATTACCCCTTTTGGATGTTTATGGGCTTTATTTTACACATTTATATCATTTTTGGGACTAACCTACTAACCGGAGGCCCAACACATATTGCTGTTTTTATGCCTATTTCAGTATTTCGAAGAAAAGGAATATCAAACGGAGTCCAAACGGAATGAAACCTTCGGGAGCGTGATTTTTGGAACAAACGTGATCCAGAGGACCTTGAGTGCAAGCCAACAAGCTGCCGAGGCTCCCACAAGATAGGAGGGCGCGCCCCCTTGTCTCGTGGGCCCCTCGGGCGACCACCAACGTACTTCTTCCTCCTATATATACCTACGTACCCCGAAAACATCCAGGAGCAGGACAAAACACAATTTCCACCACCGTAACCTTCTGTGTCCGCGAGATCTCATCTTGGAGCCTTTGCTGTCACTCTGCCGGAGGGGGAATCGACCACGGAGGGCCTATACATCAACATCCTTGCCCCTCCGATGAG
This sequence comes from Triticum aestivum, assembly GCF_018294505.1. Taxonomy (NCBI): domain Eukaryota; kingdom Viridiplantae; phylum Streptophyta; class Magnoliopsida; order Poales; family Poaceae; genus Triticum; species Triticum aestivum. Next base: position 419,434,605 of record NC_057801.1, on the reverse strand, counting down.
TTGTGAGTAGTTTACCACAGACCTACGGGTCCATAGTTATTAGTTAGATGGCTTCTTCTCTCTTTTTGAATCTCAATACAATGTTCTCCCCCTCTCTTGTGGAGATCTATTCGATGTAAACTCTTTTTGCGGTGTGTTTGTCGAGATCCGATGAATTGTGGGTTTATGATCAAGTTTATCTATGAATAATATTAGAATCTTCTCTGAATTCTTTTATGTATGATTGAGCTATCTTTGCAAGTCTCTTCGAATTATCAGTTTGGTTTGGCCTACTAGATTGATCTTTCTTGTCATGGGAGAAATGCTTAGCTTTGGTTTCAATCTTGCGGTGTCCTTACCCAGTGACAGAAAGGGTTGCAAGGCACGTATTGTATTGTTGCCATCGAGGATAACAAGATGGGGTTTAGATCACATTGCTTGAGTTTATCCCTCTACATCATGTCATCTTGCTTAATGCGTTACTCTGTTCTTATGAACTTAATACTCTAGATGCAGGCAGGAATCGGTCTACTTGTTATGGACGTGATGCCTATATACATGATCATGCCTAGATAATCTCATAACTATGCACTTTTCTATCAATTGCTTGACAGTAATTTGTTCACCCACTGTAATACTTATGCTAACTTGAGAGAAGCCACTAGTGAAACCTATGGCCCCCGGGTCTTATCTATTATCATGTTTGCTTTCAATCTACTTTTATTTGCATCTCTACTTTTTGCATCTATATTATAAAATACCAAAAATATATTTATCTTATCATACTATCTTTATTAGATCTCACTTTCGCAAGTGGCCGTGAAGGGATTGACAACCCCTTTATTGCGTTGGTTGCGAGTTCTCAGTTTGTTTGTGTAGGTGCGTGGGACTTTTGAGGAGCCTCGTACTGGATTGATACCTTTGTTCTCAAAAACTAAGGGAATACTTACGCTACTATTGCTGCATCACCCTCTCCTCTTCGAGGAAAACCAACGCGAGCTCAAGACGTAGCAGACTACACGTGCTCATAATCCTGCCAGCATTTTAGAGCTGTCGAAGTGCATGATCTAGTTGGAGTATGCGCCGTATTCTTTAGGGAGTTCGGCTTCTGTCCATTTGGCGACAAAGTCAGCCAGTACCTGTGACTTAATGGCCCGCCGTGGTTTGTATGTTATGTCAAACGGAAGGAGCTCGATGGCCCATTTAGCAATCCGGCCCGTAGCGTCGCGGTTTTTTATTATGTCGTTGAGCGGTACTTCGGAGGCCACCGTAATCGACCACTCCTGGAAGTAGTGTCATAGCTTCCGGGATGCCATGAAGACTGCGTATGCTATCTTTTGATAGTGGGGGTATTGGGATTTTCATGGGGTGAGTGTCATGGATACGTAATATACCGGCTTCTGAAGCGGGAATTTGTATCCGTCAGCCTCTCGTTCGACGACGAGCACTGCGCTCACAACTTGATGTGTTGCGGCTATGTACAATAGCATAGGTTCGCCAGTATTTGGCGCTGTTAGGACTGGATTACTGGCCAATAAGGTTTTTATTTCGTCCAGTCCAGCTGCGGCCGCATCCGTCCACACAAAGTGTTCGGTGCACCGAAGAAGGCGGTAAAGAGGTAATGCCTTTTCTCCTAACCGAGAGATAAAGCGGCTTAAGGCAGCCACGCATCCAGCTAGTTTCTAGATATGCTTGAGGTCTGTTGGGATAGCCAACTGCGACACAGCTCGGATTTTGCCGGATTTGCTTTAATTCCTCTATTGGAAACAATGAAGCCGAGCAACTTCCCAGAGGGTACGCCGAAAACATTTTCCGGGTTTAGCTTGATGTTGTATGTTCGGAGGTTATCGAACGTAAGCCTCAAATCGTCTATTAGGGTTTCGACATGTCTTGTTTTTATGACCACGTCGTCCACGTATGCGTCCATTTTTTTGCCAATTTGTTTTTCCAGGCATGTTTGAATCATGTGTTGATAGGTTGCGCCGGCATTTTTAAGCCCGAAAGGCATAGTGTTGAAGCAGAAAGGACCATATGGCGCTATGAAGGCCGTTGCAGCTTGGTCGGACTCTGCCATCTTTATTTGATGGTATCCGGAGTATGCGTTGAGGAAACACAGTGAGTTGTGTCCTGCGGTGGCGTCAATGATTTGGTCGATGCAAGGGAGGGGGAAGGGATCCTTGGGGCAAGCCTTGTTGAGGTCTTTGAAGTCGACGCATAGGCGCCAGGATTTGTCCTTCTTCGGTACCATTACCAGATTCGCCAACCAATCCGGATGCTTGATATCTCTGATGAATCCGGCCTCAAGTAGCTTGGCTAGCTCTTCTCCCATGGCTTGTCGTTTGGGCTCTGAGAAGCGCCTAAGAGTCTGTTTGACAGGCTTGTATCCTTTCAGTATATTGAGTTTGTGTTCGGCCAGTCTGCGTGGGATGCCCGGCATGTCCGAAGGGTGCCAGGCGAAAATGTCCCAATTCTCGCGTAGGAAGTCTCGTAGTGCCGTGTCCATTGTGGGGCTCAATTGTGTCCCGATGGAAGCTGTCTTCGTGGGGTCTGTTTGATGGACCTGGAATTTGACTATCTCGTCTGCGGGTTTAAATGAGGTGGACTTGGGTCGCTTGTCGAGTATCACGTCGTCCCTGTCCATGGTGGCACGCAGCATTGTTAGTTCTTCGGCTGCTAGAGCTTCGGATAATGCTTCCAGGGCTAGTGCTGCGGTTTTATTTTCGACGCAAAGTGCGACGTCCGGATCACTGGCTAGAGTGATGATTCCATTGGGTCCGGGCATTTTAAGCTTCATTTACCTGTAATGGGCTATAGCTTGAAAGCTTGTGAACGCGTCCCGCCCTAAAAGGGTGTGGTATCCGCTGCTGAAAGGAACCACTTGGAATGTGATTTCTTTGGACATGTAATTCTTCGGAGTGCCGAATACCACATCGAGTGTGATTTTTCCCGCACACCGTGCTTCCCGACTAGGGATGATTCCTTTGAAGGTTGTACCGCTTTGCTCAATGCGGCTTTTATCAATTTCCATCTTGTTGAGTGTTTCTTCTTAAATCAAGTTTAATCCGCTTCCGCCGTCCATGAGTACTTTAGTGAGCCGAAAGCCATCCACGATTGGGCTAAGGACTAAAGCGGCTGGTGCCCGGACTATCTGGAATTGAGGTTCATCACTGGCACTAAAAGTTATAGCAGTGTCGTTCCATGGATTTATTTTTGCCACGTGGCAGATTTCAGTGAAATTTCGATGAGCTCGCTTATGCCTATTGTTTGAGGCGAAAGTCTCGAAGACTGTCAGTACCGTATTTTTTTTATTTCGCGGGATGTTGTTCTACTTTATGGCTTACAAGAAGATCCTCGCCACTTTTTGCTACCTGCCGAAGTATCCAACATGCTCTAAGGCTATGTGTTGGTGTAGTGTCCGGCGTGCTGTGGAGTTTACATGGGCCATTGAGCCATTCTTCCAATACAGTTCCACGCCCTGGGGTGGGCTTTGGTTTCTTGGGGATTGGATCGGCTGACTTGCGAGAGTTCGCCCGTTTAGTTCGGACAAAGGTTTTAGTGAGAGCCGGACTATCCCAAAATTCTATTTGGGTTTTCCAGGCGCTTTCCATCGCACAGTACTTCTGTACTATGGCTGCTAAGTCAGCAAAGTGTACTATGTCACGGCGACTTATAACATTAAGGATCCCTTTGTTCATGCAGTTTTTGCAAAAAGTGAGATTGTGTCTTCCTCACGACAGTCCTTGACCTTGTTTAGCACAAGGAGGAATCTGGCCCAGTAGCGATGTACTGTCTCTTGGGTCTCTTGTTTGATATGGGAGAGACGGTTTAAGTCTGGGTCGTAGGTGTAGCTGGATCTGGATTCTGATCCAATCTAACACCCAGGGGCAGTGGAGCTTCCGGGCTTGATAGCTCGGGATCCTGAGTGCTGCCCGATTTTTTTGGCCCAATACCTGATTCTAAGTCCGGGGTGTGGGTCATGTCCTCCTGTGAGCGGGTATCCGGCTCAGAGAGCTCGGTAATCTGGACATAATTCATCCTCAAAATAGAGGGATAATCCGTATGTGGCTCCTCCACTACCGCTATCTCGTGGGTGGCCGGTGGGGATTTAATATCCCTTTGGTCAGGTTCAAGCCCAATCCGGTCATAGTCTGTAGCGACTCCCAAAGCGGCGATGGGATCCAAGAGCTCATTGAGGGAGGAGAGCTCACTTGGATCCATCTGTTCAGCGAGTTCCAAATTGACGTGGAGGCCATTCGTGATGACCCAAGCCGATTGGGCGATCATGACGAAGCTGCCTAGTCGGAGAGTTTGGCCTACAACCAGCGCTCCCCCAGAGGTTATGCTGTCCTTGACAATGAGATGGGCCATCGAGCCTTGCAGCGACGACACAGAGGAACTCTCAATGAAAGCACCAATGTCGGTGTCAAAACCGGCGGATATCGAGTAGGGGGTCCCGATCTGTGCGTCTAAGGCCAATGGTAACAGGAGGAAAGGGACACGATGTTTTACCCAGGTTCGGGCCCTCTCGATGGAGGTAAAACCCTACTTCCTGCTTGATTGATATTGATGATATGAGTGTTACAAGAGTTGATCTACCACGAGATCGTAGAGGCTAAACCCTAGAAGCTAGCCTATGATGATTATGATTCTGTCTCTAAGGACTAAACCCTCCGGTTTATATAGATACCGGAGAGGGCTAGGGTTTACATGGAGTCGGTTACAAAGAAGGAAATATAATATCCGGATCGCCAAGCTTGTTTTCCATGCAAAGGAGAGTCCCATCCGGACACGGGACGAAGTCTTGAGTCTTGTATCTTCATGGTCCAACAATCCGGCCAAAGTATATAGTCCGCTGTCCAGATACCCCCTAATCCAGGACTCCCTCACCCACCCCTCCTCCCCGGGAGAATATCATGTGCCCCCATACCTTAGATGTTATATGCCGATACAAGTTGCTTGGAGCTTGTAGATCTAAGATATAGCAACTCACATGATGTCTTAATATTTTTACGGGAAACCTTGATGAGTTTGAGAATTGCACACAATTTGTACAAAAACTACTCAGATGCCCTTGGATCCCATATCCAATGACCTCGAAGCTCGTATCACCGTAGCATCTAAGATGAAGGAGGACATCATATTCTCATGTATGTAAGAATATCATGTGGTACCACACCTTAGATGCTTTGGTGATACAAGCTCTTCGGAGCCGTTTGATTTGTGACCCAACACCTCCTCAGTGGTTCGAATGGTTTTTTGCAGAAAAGCCCCCAAAGAGTTCGGCCACTGCTTACAAGCACAAAGACTGCTCAGATGCCATTGGATCTCAGATCAAATGACCTCGAAGCTCGTACCACCGTAGCATCCAAGCTGCGAGAGCACCTTATGTTTTCTCGCACGGGAGAATATGAGGTGCTCCCGCACCATAGATTCTATGGTCATACGAGTTCATGGAGATCTAATGGCCCATAGTAGGAGGTTTGAATGTTTTTGCAATATATGGCTGAGATAGTTTGGGAATTACGCAGAAAGTACAAGTACTATGCATGTGCCATCTGATCACTGATCATATGACCTAGATGCTCATATCACCGTAGCGGGTAATTAAGCTACAGGGAATATGAGCAACGGGGAGCCGTTGGATCCAAGATACAGCGGCACACACGAGGCTTGAATGTTTTATTTGCAAAAAAACTTTGGAGAATTTGGAAATTGCGCATAATTACAAAGACTACTCCCAAGCCATTGGATCTCACTTCCAACGGTGTAAAAACTCGTATCACCATAGCATCTAAGCTGCGGGGTGGATGTGGTATTCTATGTCGCTGTCATTTTAGTTTGTAAACTTGCAAAATACGTGTAACTCGTGTTGTTACTTGTCTAACCGCGCAAAGTGTTTGTTCGAAAAAACCATCCTACACTGAAATATCGGAACAACACACGGAGGTCCCACTTGTCATGAATCAAATTTGGACCTAAAACTAACAAATCTGAAAGACGAGATTCGAACTGGCAACCTGGACTACAAAGCGTAAGTCGATAGCTTGAAACAACAACGGTGGTTGGCTTTATCCCACAATTTGATTTTATACAGTATTACATTGAGTAGAGTAGAGGGAGTGCCTCGTCAACACGTGCATGACCGTTGACTCACTTACTGGTGGGTCCCAGGTCTACGATATCTCTCTTCTCTCCATCGTCTAACCTTTGCACGGGCACACACGAAGAGCGGCGCTAGCTTGCAGTGGTGTTATTACCACTAAAAAAGCTTGGAAAATAGAAGAATCGCCTAGAACAAGAGGCGTTGTGGCTGGTCGTGACGGAGCTATCCTCCGTACCACATTAGCATGATGAAGCTGTGTGGCTAGTGGGGTGTTTTCGATCGACTGGCTGGGTCCCGAGGTTGAACCATAGGTACTACGTCTGATACAGTATATTTTTACATGCACATTTTTCGTCCGTGCCAAGACGTGGCACACCCTACCGCGCGGTTTTGGGGTCCTCCCGGTGGTGCACGCATATATTCTTCCTGACGTGGGACGCCCTACCGCGCGTTTTCTCGGTCCTCCTCGGTCGTAGCGCCGAAGCAAGTAAATGAGTCGTCATATCACGAAAGACCACATTTCCCGCCGAGTACATCAGTGAAGCACGGTGGCTAGCTAGTTGGGCTAGTTCGACCGATTAGCTAGGCCGCCGCCACATTTGTTTTTCACCCCTTTTTTATCTGCTTGCCGGCAGGTAAATTTAAATATACATCGTGGCATTGCTCTGGTATTTGGGTGCGGCAGAATTTTTAATTTTTTTGATTGACGGGAGCAGGCGCGGAAGGATTTTTAATTTTTTGATTGATGGGAGCAGGCGCGGCAGCAATTAGTCACGATGACTCCGCCTGTAAAACCCACATCTCCCTGATGTGAGAAGTCGTCAACTAGTGTTTTACCATGGTGAAAACCAAAAGATTCCCCGCTCCTCGACTGGCTCCCTCCGCCTTCCCGTAGATTGCATTGCCTTTCAGCCGTTTTGCCCCCTTTGCTTCCTCTCCCCATTGCTTCTACCTGGTTCCATGGAGGTGCAGCAGATCACGGAGTCCGAGGTGAGGCGCCTGACATAGGAGCTCCAGGCCAAGGATGCGGAGCTCAGGGCCAAGGACGTGGAGCTCTGTGAGCTCAAGAAGGAGAGGAGTGCCATGCTCCTTCGTTATGTGCGGCAGTTCACGGAGCTTCAAAAGTGGCAGGCGTCCACCACAAAGATGCTTGAGGCATCGGCGGCGTTGCTGCAGAAAGTAGGAGATACGATAGGCCGTCAGGGGAGCTAGCTGGAGGCGAGCGGGCCAATCGTGACGAGGTCCAGGATCGCCTGAGCCACTTGGTGAACCAAATTACCATGCACGTGTTGCGGCTGCGCGATGCCTACCGTCGTGCCAGCGTGACCATGCTGGCCGTCGGGCTAAACCCCTTCGACCACCCGGTCGACTTCAACGAGCTGCGGCTTCCTGACCTGGTCTCCTTCTTCACCTATATATCCGAGGAGCTGAGCCGTCTCCGCGATGGTGGAGGTGGAGCTGGACAAGGAGGGCTTGCAGGCTGTCGTCGCCATTGCCAAGCGAACCCTTTTAGTGCTCCGTCACCGGAATCCATTCGTCCCATTGGACGTCGTCTTTAACAAGCTGGCTCCCGTCGACCGGGAGCGGGCTCTGTGGGCGGTTGCACCCTGCATCACCAACGTTGTGCGCCTTGAGAAGCAGAGGGACGTTGGTGGTGTTTAGGCGCCCTCTACATGGGCATGTCCATGTCTCGGCGCAACATAACCGTTGGATCAAACTCAGACGGTGCAGATCAGTCACTGTAGCACAAAGCGTGTGGGTGTGTTTGGTTGCATTCTCATCTCAATATAGTGGTTTCCTCTTCGTGTATTTGTGTTAACCTACTAGTGTGGACTCATGCACCCTTCATGCACTCTGCCAAACACCCAAAAGAGGGTCGAGAAGGGAACTTTTGCTCCCATCCCGTGCACCCTTCATACACCCCGCCTAACACTATTCATGCTTCATATGGTTCATGTTTCATGGAGTACTGTAGCACCGTACTCTCCGCGCGCTGTAGACCTAGTTCTGTTAACATTGATCTCACCGTTCATTCTCGACCGGACAGTCGAAAAAGCGGTACTATGTTACTACATTACTGTTCATACAGTTGACGTGTGCACAACATCATTTGTTATCGTCATATCTTACTACACTAGTAGCAACATTATGTAGTACTGACGTATGAACCACTACACATGCCTAGTAGTAGGAGCACTGTGTATGTTCAAGTGACTGCTGTGTTTCGCACTCCTCCATCGTAAGAGTGGAAACGCTTGCTGTAATCATTTTATTCTTCTGAAAAATAGTGGACACGCTCTACCGTGCGGATCCTCCTCCACCCATGCACTAAATTACTCACTTTCACAGACGTGTGGGACAGCCATCATCGGGGTCCACCAGCCATGCACTAAATTACTTCATAGTAGAGTGACGGTAGACTTCCCTGATCGAAGCGCCGCAGTAATGCCCAATGAGCCGTCAAATCACAAAACCCCCTCCTTTCCAGCAGTAAGTTGGACGGATGAAGCAACCATCATTTCACTCTTCTCTCCCAGCTTCCTCTCTTGAAGAAAACCCCCACTTGCTTCGCTTCTCCCTCATCTCATTCCTCATTTCACTCTTCTCTCTCAGCTTCCTCTCTTGGATGGACGCTGGAGCACCGGCCGACGTGATGTCTATGGCTCTGGCCAAAACCGTCGAGGCTCATGGTACGAAGAAGTGCAAGCACCCCACCGAGACTACCGCAGACAAGCTCAAAGCCATCACCTTGTCCAAGCCCCCCTCTCCGGGATCCCTCATTAAGCAAGTTTAGGTAATATCTCTTCTTGACGATCTTTTTCTCGATCTTGATCGTGTTTTTTCATCTAACACGCAGTACTAGTACTAGTAGTACAACTTTCTGGGTGATCTTGCATGTGATTTTTGTGTGCCAAATGATGGTTCTAAATTCCACTTTTGACGAAAACATGCGAGCGGTTGACACTGATTTCTTATAGATTACTTTCAACTACTCCCTCCGTCCCAAGTTTCTTGTCTTAGATTTGTTTAGATACAGATGTATCTAATAAGAAAATGTGACTTGATACATCAGTATCTAGACAAATCTAAGACAAGAATTTTGGGACGGAGGGAGTACTTTATGAACATCAATGCTACCTTTGAAGAGGGTATATCTGCCTCAGTAACTTGTGTTATGGATATTACAAGTAATCCCTCTGCTCTGATGCCTTTGAAGACATGTTCTAGTGTCTTTGTTCACTCATTTTTGTGCGTATATGTAGCCATATACGGAGTATAATATCAAAATTCATCTTATATTTCTGAACGGAGGTAGTAATAAAATATGGTTTCTATTTGAATTAGATCCAGGTCCGCGGTGGAGATGAAGTTCTCAAAGTCATGCCGTGTGAACTGGAAGACCTAAGGATGAGTTCTACTGCTAAACTATCCAGCTACTGTGTCCTTGTCGCCACGTGTCCTAAACTAGTGTTTTCCTGTAGCATTGTTGTTAGGCATGTTCTCGGGGCTGTACTTGACCACAACAATTTCCTGGATGTGCCTTTGATTACGAAGGGTGTGGTTCTTGTAAAGCTTCCCAAAAAATCTGATGCGGCATGTCTTCATCATGTCTATGAGTGGAAAGACCACTCTGTTAGGTTCTCCAAGGTTGACGAGATGGTGATGGTGCATGTAGACATCTCTCACGAAGTCCATGGCCTAGTCAGTTATGTGGGGTTCATCCCGTAGGTCGGTGGCAAGAAATAGTCTGCAGAGTTTAATTAGTGCAACTTTTCTTGTCTGTAGTAAGTACTATTGTTCAGTACTTGATTTGTGTTTGTGAGCCCTGTATTGTTTATTAGTACTGCCGCTTTTGGTGTGCGGTCAGTCCTGAGAACGGTCTATGTTAATGTCAGTCCACTCGATTTAGTCTATATATTTTGAAGTATCCAGGTTATCTTTTCTGTGAGGATGGTTTATCAATTATGGTTACACTCCAATATATGTATGCATTGCAGGGTTTATCACACGCACCAGGATTTCTAGGCCCATGGATGTTCGGTCCATACGATTTATCACGACCTTTGGACTGTCCTGCTGTGGGAGTAGGCGGGGCCCCTGCTTGCCACCCGTAGTTGGACGATCAATCTTCTGTTTAGTACTTCAACATAGTGATTTCCTGGTAAGGATTCACTTGTTTCAAATCAAGTAAATCTTATTGATTTGCTGCCTAAATCTTATTGATTTAATGTCATGCTTTCTTTCTTTTCCTGCAATTTTTACGATGTAGGTTTTGCCATGTGACATTCATCACAGAATAAACCGTTCGGTTTTCTCTACGATGGCTATTTTTGCAGGTTTCACTTCTTATGTCGTTTCAGTAATGAAGGCATTGTCCATCACTTATATTATTGGAAAAAATTGGATCAGTCTGTTGTCTGAGTACAAGCTGAATCCCTATGATGAACTGCAGTTTGGTTTAACAAAAACGCCACAATTTGTCCTTCTCACATTTAAAAGAAATGAAGAAAAAAATTGGATCACGGTCACAGATCCTAGTCAAGTTAGAAAGCTGATCATAGCAGACCAGACATGATCGCCGCTGTCTCACACATCGGTACCACCTTCAGCAACGGATCGAGCACCGGCAGTTGCTCTAGCACTGACAATGGCAATAGCTTAGTTTGATCCAACTGAGGATTGGGCACTGACCGCATCAGCGGATCAAGCTGATCTACCGGAGGATCGGGCATCGACACCGGCACCTACTTCGACACCGGCACCAGCTCTACAAGGAGCACCATATCTAACAGCGGCAGCAGCTTCGGCACCTGCACCAACTACACTTGCATCTGCTCCGGCCCGTGCAGCGGCAACCGAACGAGCAGTTGCACCGGCAACAGATTGGGCTGCAGTTCGCACTTCATATACCAAAGTCCTTACAAAAACCGACATGTCCACCTTCTTAGTAAGCATTGGCCGCCCAAGTGCTTCGTTCTTTTTTCTTTCCATGTTGTTTCACATGATTCACTGTGTTGATCTAACTATTTGGGCATGTCTTCTTGTTTGCAAACAGAGAATTCCTAGAGCAACGAGGGAGTCGTTCAACAATCCGGGCGACCGCGGCCAAGTTTCTCTTACCATGCGCAGCCTTGGTGTGAATGAACCTGCTCAATATACCGTAAGTAAAAAGGATGGTCGCATGATGATTGATGCTAAAGGATGGTCAAGGTTCAAATCTAAATCATATCTTGCGGTAGGGGATGATGTGAAAATCGAACTTTCTCGGCAAGGAGAGCTGGTCCAAATCAACTTTCAAATTCTTCAGTAGGAGTACGCAACTGCCGAACTGATTTATCCACTACAACAAAAGACACATTCGTGACATTTTGGGCCGAACAATTTTTTTTGTCATACATATGACACTTCTATGACGATAATTGTGACAAAACCCGGTATCATCATAGATGTGGTGGGCTCCTACTTCTATGACAAAAAATCATGACAGAAAATGGGCTTTTCGTCCTGGGCGGGCCGGAGACGCAACTGCATGACATTCTTTGGCTCGTCCATGACGGAAAAAACCGTGGTAGAAGCGAGGGCGAGGAAAATTTCGGAGAGTTCCCGGTTATGGTGGGAGGTCGGGGGTTGAGCGATGCACGTTTCTCTCGTACACGTACGCGCGTGTGTGCGAGGCGTTGGCTCTAACTGAACCCGAGCGAGGCGTTGGGCTCTAACTGAACCCGAGCAATTGCACTGCAGGCTACGCGTTACTGAACCCGAGCGATCGATCGATGGCTGTTAACAGAACCCGATCGAGCGATTCCTTCGCTACTGATGCTAACTGAAGCCGATCGATGCTGCCTCTGGGATGAACAGTGAGCGTTCCGAGGGGTTGGATGAACAGTGAGCGGTGGCGTTTTGTCGGGATGAACAAGACCACCCCGTGGAGGGCTGGATGAACAGTATACGGTGGAGGGGTGCCCATGGAGGGGTAGTTGAACAGTAGCCGGTGGAGTTGCGCGCGATGGAGGCTGGATGAACAGGAGCTTGTGGAGGCTGGAGGAGGTCGAGGTAGCCTGTGGAGGCTGGAGGAGGTCGACGGTGGAGATTAACAGTATCCCGTGGAGTCCCGTTTTGTGGTACGCCACACCCATCCCGATGAACATGACCCCCGTTTCGACCATAGCGCTCCAACACAAGTCCGTGTCTTCTATTTTGCGGTACGCCACACCCCTCCCGATCAACAAGACCCCCGTTTCAACCGTAGCGCTCCAACACAAGTACGTTTCGTCCGTTTTGCGGTACGCCACACCCCTCCCGATCAACAGGACCCCCGTTTCGACCGTAGGAGGTCTGTTTCCTCCGTTTTGCGGTACGCTAGACCCCTCCCGATGAACAGGATCCTGTTTCGAACGTGGCCGGTTGAACACAAGGCCGTTTCCTCCGTTCTGCGGTACACCAGGCCTCATTTCCATCGCCTGTCTGTCCAAGCCCTCCCGATGAACACGATGACACATTCCATTCTGACCCAGCCGGTTGGCTCCCACGCATTCCGTTGCCTCCCAATGAACACGACGCATTCCGCTGCCTCCCCATGAACACGACGCATTCCGTTGCCTCCCCATGAACACTACGACGATGTTGTTTCTCCGTTCCGACCCAGCCATGTACACGAGCTCTGGCCGTACGTATGCGCGAGTAGGCATTCGAGACCCCGCCCGTATGTACACATACATTGCCGTATTTTCTTTCTTGCACACTGGCCGCTGTACGTGTACATGCTACGTGCGTGTCTCTACTACGACACGTACGCGCCTCTACTATGACACGTGCATGCCTCTACATCGACCAGTATTTATGTACGTACACGTTCACGACCAGAATGACAACGCTACGTATGCTTCGACCAGGAGGGCCCCGACTGTTAGGCACTTCCTTGCATGCGAAGATGTAGATGGTGGGTCCTAGCAGTCAGGGGGGCGAATCAATTTTTTTATTTTTTGCCCAGACGCACTTCCTTGCGTGCGAAGATGTAGCTGGTGGGTCCCAGCAGTCAGGGGGAAAACCTTTTTTTTTTGCCCGGACGCACTTCCTTGCGTACGAAGATGTAGCTGGTGGGTCCCAGCAGTGAGGGGGGAAACGTTTTTTTCACGAAATACGGTGGCCTGTCCAGTGGGCCCCTGCTGTCAGGTGGAGGAATCATTATTTTCCATGTAATAAGGAGGCACTTCCTTGTTGCGGCCGTGGACCCAGTTGTCAGCCTCTCCACGTACAGTCCACGTCCGATGGAAGTCGTTCCTTGACCACATTGACCATGCCATGCTAAGAGGAACAAGGCGGTGGACGACGACGAGGCCTAGGAAGGGGACGACGCGGAGCCGGGGAAGACGCGGCAGTGGATGCCCAGATGGAGAGGAGTATGAGGGTTCACTCGTTCGGCTGCGGTGTGAGGCTGCCATCGCTGCAGGGCCTGGCAGCGGTAGGACTAGTATGGGGGCGGTGAGGCGTCCGCGGCAGCACAGCCGGCTATGGGAGGCAGGAGCAGGCGGCATGACCGACGCTGCTTTGGGCGGCTGGAGCAAGAAGACCAGAGGTTGAAGAAGCACTATGGCCGTTGGATGGACATCGTACGGTCATTGAAGCTAGAATCGTTTATATTGACTAAGTTCACAAAGCCCTTGGTACGCTCCAACTTAGTAGGCCCACAGGTCAGCCTCTGAAACAGTGTGCCCCAGATGTTAGGGGGAGGAATCATTTTTTGGGCGGCCGAAGCTAAGAATATCCGAGATTGAAGAAGAAGCACGACATCCGTTGGATAGACATCCAACGACCACTGTTGCTAGAACCGTGTGTTGACTATAATAAGTTGACAAAGCCTTGCATACGCGTCAACTTATTTTTTTAGGGGACGCGTCAACTTAGTAGGCCCACAAGTGTGTGGGAGAGAACTTATAGCCCATTTGCAATTTGTAAGAATGTACAACCCATTTTTGAATTCTAATAGAATTTACTACAGCCCATTTACAATTTGTTAAAAGTACAACCCATTTTCTAGCTAGGACAACGATTAATAATTTCAACCAACCATAGAAGACAGAATTCACTAAAATTTCCCACATTTTGATGGTATCCGAAATATTTTTATCCCGAAATTTCTAGTTAGATTAAATATAAATTTGTATTACGTAAAAATCCAACGAAACATTGCACGTGCAACAATGAAAATTTAAGATTTTCAAAATCCATAAATAATATTTTATAAACTAATTTTGTGTTTGGTGCATTTTTTTATAGTTACTACCTAGTTTCTATAATTACATCCCATTTATTATTTTTTTAAAGCCCATTTTCCTGTTAAGCCTAATGCATCCCTCCTAGGAAAGATTTGCAGCCCAGCGGGGCGGAGAATAACAAGTTGACCTTGCCTGGGTATTCCTCAAAAAAAGTATAGCTGGGCTAGCCATTTTCATCTTGAAAAAATTAGTATATGGGCTGGATATCTGGCCTAGGCTAGACAGGCAACAACCCACCCAGTTAATACCCTGCTCTCCTCTGAACAACAACGAAATCATCGCCAAGAAAATCTCTGCAGTGCTCACGGCTCAAAAACACAAATACTGCTCGAGCTGCTTGGTCCCAGCTATCGGCCGCACCTTGTGCAATTCTATCGTTTATATTGACTACATAGGTTGACAATGGTGTGGGACCGTGATGTCAGGAAACCAGGAGGAAGCAAAAAATATAGTTGTACATAATAAGGAGGCACTTGCGTACATACGGTGATAGAGGCAAAGGTGTCCCGTCTTTCGATGAGATGGTGGCTATCGTTTTCTGTGGGAGTCGACCTTGACGATCCGACTACGAACGAGCGTGACGTCACGCCTTAGCAATCGCTAAACCAACTTCCGAGGGGTTATTGACCATGCCGGAGCACGATCAACCTGACCACGAGGGTCTATTTCCTGCGAGCAAACGAACAACAGGCAAGAAACTGAGATTGCAATCTAGATACTGCGAATATAAGATGAAAGATTTATTGATCAAGATGGGGTTCTGTGACGTCTTGGTCTGGTCGTCGAACACAAACGAAGTACATGAAGTTGCAGCTATGGCGAACTTTAATCTAAACAAAACCCAAAGTCTAAACTACGCCCTAAGGGCTGTATATATGGAGGAAGAGGGGGGAATTTCGTGGCCCTTGGGAAAGGGGTCCGAAACCAACCCTATCTCTTGTTTCCCCACACATACGGACTCTAAAAACAGCCTATACTCAAGTATTTCGAAAATACATGGGCCTGGCCCAATAATAAGGTGACGCAGCACCAATAATAGCCTCTGGACGAAAGTTATGAAGTAGCATCTTGTATATTTCGTCCAAGGCTTCATGCACTCATTATGGTGTCTTCAACATCCTGAAATCATCACTTGTAACTTCGTTCTTGTTCCCCTTGCGCATGCCATCATCTCCATGCTTGTTCTTGCTCCAATGTTCATCATTCTCCAAGCTAGGCCCTTCATTTGTAAGCAAAACAAATGTATCCAATTTAGGCAGCATCATATTCTCATGAACATTAGAATCATTACCAAGAAACAAAAGTACCTGGTAATTTAATTGGCGTGCGCGAGCTCTAGTAATTGGTCTAGTATGTATAGCAGCAGGGGCTGTGGGTGTAACAATGGTATTGATGTCCTCATCATCATCCCCTTCTTGAAATGAAGTCGTCCTGGACGGAAGTTCATCTTCCTCACCCAAATAAGGCTTCAAATCTGCAATGTTAAAAGTGGGACTAACCCCAAAATTTGCAGGCAACTCAAGTTTATATGCATTATCATTTATTTTCTCTAAAACCTTAAAAGGACCATCAACACGTGGCATTAGCTTTGATTTGCGCAAACCAAGAAATCTATCCTTACGCAAATGTAACCAAACAAGATCTCCATGTGCAAACACAACATGTTTTCTACCCTTATCGCCAACAAGTTTATATTTAGCATTCATACATTCAATGTTTTCCTTAGTTAACTCATGCATTTTTTAAATCAATTCAGCATGTTGTTTAGCATCAAAATTAACCTTCTCCGAAGATGGAAGAGGCAACAAATCAATAGGTGCACGAGGTAGGAAACCATACACAATTTCAAAAGGGCACATCTTAGTAGTAGAATGCAATGAACGATTATAAGCAAATTCAATATGAGGCAAGCATTCTTCCCACATTTTCTTATTATTCTTCAAAACAACCCTAAGCATAGTAGATAATGTTCTATTGACTACTTCAGTTTGTCCATCAGTTTGGGGGTGACAAGTAGTACTAAAAAGCAGTTTAGTCCCCAACTTAGCCCATAAACATCTCCAAAAGTGGCTAAGAAATTTAGTATCACGATCTGAAACAATAGTATTTGGCACACCATGCAAGCGAATAATTTCACGAAAGAACAAATCAGCAACATTAACAGCATCATCGCTTTTATGACATGGTATAAAGTGTGCCATTTTCGAGAATCTATCCATGACAACAAATATGCTATCCCTCCCCTTCTTTGTTCGAGGTAAACCTAAAACAAAGTCCATAGATATATCCTCCCAATGAACACTAGGTACAGGCAAAGGCATATATAAACCATGAGGATTGAGTCGTAACTTAGCTTTTTGACATGTAGTGAAGCGAGCAACAAAGCGCTCAACATCCTGTCTCATCTTTGGCCAAAAGAAATGTGTAGCAAGTATGTCCTCCGTCTTCTTCACGCCAAAGTGTCCCATTAATCCTCCTCCATGCGCCTCCTGCAATAACAGAAGACGAACGAAGCTAGCTGGAATGCATAGCTTGTTAGCACGGAACACAAATCCATCATTAACGACGAACTTGTTCCATGTTCTTCCTTCTTTACAATTCTGCAATACATCTTTAAAATCATCATCATGCACATATTGATCTTTGATGGTCTCCAAACCAAATATTTTGAGGTCAAGTTGTGAAAGCATAGTATAGCGACGAGACAATGCATCAGCAATAACATTTTCTTTACCCTTCTTGTGTTTAATGACATAAGGGAAAGTCTCAATGAATTCAACCCATTTAGCATGTCTACGATTCAGTTTAGCTTGACTTTTAATATGTTTCAAAGACTCATGATCAGAATGCATAACAAATTCTTTGGGCCATAAATAATGGTGCCATGTTTCTAAAGTCCGAACAAGAGCATATAATTCTTTATCATAAGTAGAATAATTTAGACTAGGCCCACTCAATTTTTTAGAAAAGTATGCAATAGGTTTGCCATCTTGTAATAACACACCTCCTAATCCAATTCCACTAGCATCACATTCAACCTCAAATGTCTTATTAAAATCAGGAAGTTGGAGTAAAGGAGCATGTGTCAACTTATCTTTCAGCACCGTGAAGGCTTCTTCCTATGCGGTACGCCAAACAAAAGGCACATACTTCTTTGGAAGCTCATTGAGAGGTGCAGCAATGGTGCTAAAATCTCTCACAAAACACCTATAGAATCCAGTGAGGCCAAGAAAACTCCTCACTTGTGTGACCGTTTTGGGCTGCGGCCAACTCTCAATAGCTTCAATCTTGGCTTTATCAACTTCAATTCCCTGTGGAGTAACAACATAGCCAAGAAAAGACACTCGGTCGGTGCAAAAGGTGCACTTCCCAAGGTTACCAAACAAATGTGCATCACGTAGAGCAATAAAAACAGTACGTAAATGATCCAAATGTTCCTCCAAAGATCTGTTATAAATCAATATGTCATCAAAGTAAACTACCACAAATCGTCCAATGAAAGCACGTAAAACTTCGTTCATTAGTCTCATGAAAGTACTAGGTGCATTAGTTAACCCAAAAGGCATGACTAACCACTCATATAATCCAAACTTAGTTTTAAATGTTGTTTTCCATTCATCCCCTAATTTCATACGAATTTGATGGTATCCACTACACAAATCAACTTTGGAGAATATTGTAGAGCCATTCAATTCATCAAGCATATCATCTAGCCTAGGAATAGGATGACAATAACGAATATAATATTATTAATGCCTCTACAATCAACACACATACGTGATGTACCATCCTTTTTCGGCACTAGAATAATAGGAACAACACAAGGACTAAGGGATTCACGTATATACCCTTTGTCGAGAAGCACCTGTACTTGACGCATAATCTCCTTCGTCTCCTCTGGACTGGTATGGTATGGCGCATGGTTTGGTAGTGAAGCACTGGGAATTAAGTCAATCTTATGCTCAATCCCTCGAATAGGCGGTAATCCCGGTGGCACGTCTTGTGGAAAGACGTCAGCGAACTCCTGCAAAATGTTAGTGACAGCACGAGGCAAAGAGGAAGGCACGTCCTCGAATGAAAATAATGCCTCTTTGCACACAAAAGCATAGCAAACAGATCTGCTGAAATCTAGCTCATCAATGTCAGATTTGGTGGCAAATAAACATGCACTTTTTAATTTAATCTCAGAAGCAACACTCGATGTTTTATTATTAGGCTTCATTTGTTGCTCAAATTCTTTTGCCACAATCTGATTTTCACTCTTATTCTTGTCCTGTTTTGCTTTATTAGCTCTATTAATATCATCTTTCAGAATGGAATCAGGAGTCATAGGAAGCAACGTAATATTTTTATCCTTATGAACAAGAGTATACTAATTGTTTCTACCATGGTGTACATAATTTTTATCAAATTGCCATGGTCGACCAAGTAATAAGGAACATGCTTGCATAGGTACCACATCATAATCAACATAATCAGCATATGTAGAGATACTAAAATGCACATGAATAGTACGTGTTACCTTAACCTTGCCGCTGATGTTGAACCATTGGATGTATTAAGGATGTGGATGTGGTCTTGTGGTGAGAGATAGCTTCTCCACCATCTCCATGCTAGCCAAGTTGTTGCAGGTCCCTCCATCTATGATGACGCGCACAGAACATTCCTTCACAACTCCCTTTGTATGGAACAAATTATGCATCTTATTTTGCTCAGCTTGTGTAACCTGCACACTCAAAACACGTTGAGCAACTAAACATTCATACCTGTCAACATCTTCACGAGCCATGTATTGCGTCTCATAGTCAGAATCATCTCCACCGTGTTCTTCACTTGTAATAAGGGCCAAAGTCTCCTCATCATAGTCACTAGCAGACTCATACCCACCATCCTCAGTAGCAATCATCACATGCTGAGATGTGCATTCTCGTGCATAATGTCATCTTCCCTTACAACGACGACAAATAATATCACTTGTGTGCCCTGTTGATGCCATGGAAGAAGAAGAGCTCTGTGCATGCCCGGCAGGTGCGTTCTTGGCAGATAGTGGTGGTTGTGCCTGCTTTCTGGAGGTGGCACCTGATGGAGGTGCTGGTGCAGTGGAAGTAGAAGATGCACGCGGTGTCCATGATGAAGGTCGACCTGCATAAAATTTAGTGCGCGCCAGTCGACCCTGCACTTCACGTTCAGCTTTACAAGCAAGATGGAATAAACGAGTGATATTAGTGTACTCCTTATACTCTAGAATGGTCTGGATCTCTCTATTTAATCCACCCATAAAACGTGCAAGCATAGATTCATTCTCCTCAAAAATACCACATCTAATCATGCCAGTTTGTAATTCCTGATAATATTCTTCTACAGAATTTTTTCCTTGTCTTAAACGCTACAATTTTTGAAGCAATTCATGTTGATAATATGGTGGAACCCAACGAGTACGCATAGCAGTTTTCAAAGCAGCCCAAGTAGCTGGAATAGGATACAATCTACAATGTTCAGACCACCATACACATGCAAAACTAGTGAAAGCACAAATAGCAGCAGCAACCCATCTCTCCTCGGGATATTGTAAACATGTAAAATGTTGTTCAGTTTCTAACTCCCAAGTACGATATATATCAGGAACATATCTACCCTCAAATGGTGGAATATTCAATTTCAGCTTAGGAACATGGTCATGATCTCGTACCTAAGGTGGTGGTGCAGGCCTACCATTGCAATTATATACCTGAGGTCGACCTGCTGGTGGTGGTGCTGGTGGCTGCACGTAGTTCTGATTTTGATCAACCTCATCCTCATAATCGCCCGCATACTCATCATCCTCCTGGGTACCAGCAACAAGAGTAGCAGGAGCTAAAGAAGTATCAACAACAGGTACAGCAGCACCAGAAGTTTGGCCTGGCTCAATAGGAACATGTTGTGCTCGCCCTACTGTATCGCGGCGTAGAACTGGTTGTGGGAGACGTTTGAGTAATTCATCAAACTTGGCGTCCAACTTGGTGTCAATTGTCTTCTCAATGTCATCCATCCTCTCCAATGCCTTTCCAAAGCTGGCCATCACGTCTTCCACCTGTTGTCCCAACATTTGATGAAACTTATCATGAAGCTCCTTGTTCATCATGTTCTCCCAGTCAATCGCGTCGGCTTGTGATCCTGCCATGGTTAGTAGCAATAGAAACACAAAAGAATATGATCCTACAGACTACTAGGAAGTGGTGGTGATGGTGGTGTGTCACAAATCCTTCAAGCAAATCTCAAATTCTTACCAGTTCTTACCTAGCAACAGGTGGTGATCGGCAACCGTTGTAGTCAAACTCTCAAAGCTTGGATAGAGCGATTACCAGGGAGAGCCGAACGCACGACGTAGATGTATGTGGAACTGGGAAGGCTTATAATATGGTAGCAAAAAGGGTCAGCAATAATCAATTCAAAGATGCAAAGTTGAATAAACGCTCAACGACGGTACTGTGCTGGTCCTAGGCTAGACCATGCTAGAGACGCGAGCCTAGAACACTAACAAAATTACGGCGCTGCACGTAAACAAGAGAGGAGCACACTCTGATTTTTTTTTTCTTTTTTTCACTTTTTTTCCTCTTTTTTTTGGCTCCGCAACAAATTTTTTTCAAAAAAGTCTACAAATGGTCTAGAAACTGCCTAGCTATATTTTTTTTTGAAACTGGAGCTATTTTTCTACTGCGAGTAACAGGAAAGTTTGGTAGTCCTTCTCTGTCACGACTCGGAGTATGCCATGATCTGGAAGTCGAAAACAAAGCAACAAATACTGGACTCAGACTATAACTGAAGGCGGATATGAATCTGGTGGAAACTCGGACTGGTGGCGGAGATATGTAGGGCAGTGGAACACAGACTGGTGGCGAATCTGTGATGGAGGTGGACTCGGATTGTCGTGATGGCGGTGGATATGTGGTATATGGTTGCGGTGATGACGATGGTGGTAGATGGCAGCGGTGATGATGGTGGTGGTATATGGCAGTGGTGATGACAGTGGTGGTATATGGTAGCGGTGATGATGATGATGATGCGGCGGCGGCGTGACAACTTGTGAACAGAACTCGAAACTCTAAAGGACTAGACACTAAGACCAGCAACTAGACACGACGATGCAACCGCAAATTCAACAACGCAAATACAGAAAAGATTATGCAATGGCTCAGACTGGTTCGGATATGATGAACTAACCCTAATTTTTTTGTGGCGTTTTCATGGACTATAGGTATGAAAAACAGACTCGATCTAAACTACGAAAAACTGTAAATTCTCACCGAGCAACCTGCAAATCTGATACCACTTGATAGAGGCAAAGGTGTCCCGTCTTTCGATGAGATGGTGGCTATCGTTTTCTGTGGGGGTCGACCTTGACGATCCGACTACGAATGTGCGTGACGTCGCGCCTTAGCAATCGCTAAACCAACTTCCGAGGGGTTATTGACCATGCTGGAGCATGATCAACCTGACCACGAGGGTCTGTTTCCTGCGAGCAAACAAAGAACAAGTAAGAAACAGAGATTGCAATCTGGATATTGCGAATATAAGATGAAAGCTTTATTGATCAAGATGGGGTTTTGTTACGTCTTGGTCTGGTCGTTGAACACAAACGAAGTACGCGAAGTTGCTGCAATGGCGAACTTTAATCTAAACAAAACCCGAAGTCTAAACTACACCCTAAGGGCTGTATATATGGAGGAAGAGGGGGGGATTTCGTGGCTCTTGGGGGAAGGGGTACGAAACCAACCCTATCTCTTGTTTCCCCACACATACGGACTCTAAAAACAGCCTATACTCAAGTATTTCAAAAATACATGGGTCTGGCCCAATAATAAGGTGACGCGGCACCTAGAATAGCCTCTGGACGAAAGTTATGAAGTAGCATCTTGTATATTTCGTCCAAGGCTTCATGCACTCATTATGGTGGCTTCAACGTCCTGAAATCATCACTTGTCACTCCGTTCTTGTTTCCCTTGTGCATGCCATCATCTCCATGCTTGTTCATGCTCCAATGTTCATCATTCTCCAAGCTAGGCCCTTCATTTGTAAGCAAAACAAATGTATCCAATTTAGGCAGCATCATATTCTCATGAACATTAGAATCATTACCAAGAAACGAAAGTACCTGGTAACTTAATTGGCGTGCACGAGCTCTAGTAATTGGTCCAGTATGTATACCAGCAGGGGTTGTGGGTGTAACAATGGTATTGATGTCCTCATCATACTGCTATGGCCCTAGTGGGTCCCTAGTGTCATCCAGTCAAAATAAAGTCATCTCCTGAATCCTCATGTTCGTTGATGATGTTAACAATGCTCGGTGCCACGGCGAGCGCAACAACTCGAAGGACAACAGAGAGGGCCTCGCGAGCCCTACAGATGGTCTGATACAGCGCCCGGTACTCATTCAGGAAGCCAGGATCATCAGACACCTATGAGCACCTTCGAGAAACTTAGACGACATGAAACGGTAAGGCCGCACTTGGGAGCTCTGGTTTATTTCAAACCTGTATTAACATACAAGTGTAATTTACTCGTCATCGGAAACAACACGTAAAATATAGGCGTAATGAAACTGAGGGCCCGAGGTCTGTAAGTAAAACCAGCGGGTTACGCATGTAATTTGAGAGACCAGTGTATATTTTACGATCACTGCTATATGGACGACATTACCAGACGATACATGCACGACGTGCGTATCATGCCATCCATGGGCAATGCTGAAACAGCAGCTAACGGCTGGATTAGCTATCGTCCGAGTGTTGATCATTGTTTTTATCGTGTGTGAAGTACTTCCGATATTTTACTAGTCGAAATCGACCATGCGCTTCGCCCGAGACCATTTGCTTTTATTTACAAGCGCCAGTTTTACAAGTGGTTTTGGTTGGAAAACGACGATCCAATCACGGCCTAATATCATGAGTTGGTCAGAAGAACAAATGGTTTCACGTCTAACCTACCCGACTTGTCGTATAGGCTATGAATGAAACATAAGACGATGAACTTCTTAAGCACGGAAACAACAGAAGAGGATGATCTTCTTAACAAGCAAATCACTGGCATTAGATAGACATGCAAAACAATACGAAGCATTATTCTCAGGAGGCACAGTGAACAGCTCGTGATGCCGCATGCCACAACATTCCAAGCTCAACTTTGCAATCAAACACAAGGTCTGGCATTACATAGACAGTATTCAGAACAAACTCTTAACACAGAATATCTCGGCAGAGTAACTATTTACTTCTAAACTGAACACAGGAATAGGAAAAAACACTCGACGCTGCTCACAGCAAGGGCGTCCCACTCAAAAATATCAAATGCATGTCTTCTGGCTAACATCAATGAGAAAATTTTGACAAGGTTTTCCAATTCCAATATATTAAACTAATGTGTTCTTGCTAACATCAATGATTAAACTTTGACAAGCTTTTCCCATTCAAAATATGTAATGTTTATGATCGTGGAGTCCTGTCATAGCTTCTTGTACTTGTTTGGGCACTTTTTGCCCAGGGCACTCCACGGGTTGTTAAATTGCCAATGCTCTCTGCAGACTAGTCATGTCACCAGCGTCTAATAATACTCTGTAAAGCTACTCGGTCATTCCTTCTAAAATGTAGCGCACACAGTGACTGCTTCTTTCTGCAAAGTGGAACGACCAACTGGACCCAGTAATGCAGCAGTTTGCCTTGGACACATTGGCTCCTTTTGTGCAATTCAACTAAAATCGAAGTTGGAATAAAACCGAGCTTTAATTTTGATATCCCTGTAAGCAACAATAGGTATAAGGGAAACAATTACTGATAATTAACGGTTGATGACTTGTACTCCCAGAAGAAAAGCATCTACTGATCTACTTTATCTTAATGGGAAACAAAGCAGGAGAGTAGCAATTCTCCATCAGTGTGATTCATTCATATTGACTGAGACATTATCTTAACAATGCCTTGTTTCAACATGTATAAAGAATGACAAAGCAGAAAAATACCATTCCTAAAACAATGCAATTGATTCATTTTAACAGAGACATTATCTTAACAATACCTTGGTTAAACATGTAGAAAGAACTACAAAGCAGGATAGTACCATTCCTAACATGTGTTGCAGTTTTGAACTAAGATTCAGTAGTTAATTAATTCTGGGAGTGGCATTGCTTAATTTTACCAGCGGCATTAGATTAACGAAAAGCAAAAGCAGTTCCAGGGAAGAGTGGGCGCTATCGGTGTCAAAACCGGCGGATCTTGGGTAACAGGAGACAAGGGACACAATGTTTACCCAGGTTCGGGCCCTCTCTATGGAGGTAAAACCCTACTTCCTGCTTGATTGATATTGATGATATGAGTAGTACAAGAGTTGATCTACCACGAGATCGTAGAGGCTAAACCCTAGAAGCTAGCCTATGATGATTATGATTGTGATTCTGTCCCTAAGGACTAAAACCCTCCGGTTTATATAGACACCGGAGAGGGCTAGGGTTTACATGGAGTCGGTTACAAGGAAGGAAATATAATATCCGGATCCCTAAGCTGGTCTTCCACGCAAAGGAGAGTCCCATCTGGACACGGGACGGAGTCTTGAGTCTTGTATCTTCGTGGTCCAACAGTCCGGCCAAAGTATATAGTCCGGCTGTGTTTATACCCCCTAATACAGGACTCCCTGAGTAGCCCCTGAACCAGGCTTCAATAATGATGAGTCCGGCGCGCAGTTTGTCTTCGGCATTTCAAGGCGGGTTCCTTCTCCGAATACTCCAAAATAATTATCGAACTCTTGGATCGTGTCCGGATCTGTAATATGATCTTCTCATACCGCCGTAGAGAGCATAGCATAAATCTGATCTGCTGGGAATTTTTGTACGTCGTGCCCCTGCATCGTGGCCCAGCCCAACACGAACCGGTCTTTCTTAGCCCACTTAGATACGTGTTGCGAGGCGGTTTTATTGGCACGCCCTGCCAAAGCAAAGATCGTGTTCCCCTTATCGCGGGATCTTCCATCAATATGGGTGTGCGTAAACCCATGACGACTGTTGGTATGACTCCGTGTTTTTATATAAGTCTCAAGCGGTCACGCTAAGGACTCTTGATATTCACCCCCTTTATAAAGGGGCCAAGGCCTATACCTCTTTTCCACCACCATTGCGCCTTTTCGCACCTCGAGTTCTAACACCCGAGACCCAAACTCAAACACCCCAGATCTTCCAATATGTCCGGATCCAGCCCTCAAGGCCGGTGGGTGGCCTCCTTGGTCAAAGAGGAGGACATTGCGAGGCTTAGGGAGGTCGGATATCTGACTGCCGACATCCAGCACAGACTTCCTGCTCCAGGGTAGGTCGTCCCTACTCCCGAGCCTAAGGAGAGCGTCGTATTTGTTTCTCACATCCTCCGCGACTTGGGCCTCACCCTTGATCCCTTTGTGAGGGGGCTCATGTTCTATTACGGGCTAGACTTTCATGATCTAGCTCCGAACGCTATCCTCCATATCTCGTCGTTCATCATTGTGTGCGAGGCTTTTCTCCACGTCACCCCACACTTCGGCTTATGGCTCAAGACTTTCAATGTGAAGCTGAAGATGATCGAGGGGCGACATGCAGAATGCAAAGGTGCCGTAATAAGCAAGAACGTTGATGCCCCATGGCCGGAGGGTTCTTTCCCAGAGGTATCTGATTTATGGCAGCGGAGGTGGTTTTACGTCACGGCTCCCAGAGGCACAAAGTGGGTGTCTGCCCCCGTCTTCTGTTCGGGCCGTCCATCACAACTGGCATCATGGACCAATGTAGGACGGGATTGGGGGTCTGCTAGTGATGTACCAACACTGCAGAGCCGTATCCGGGAGCTTCTTGAGAGGGACATTAACCTTGTCAGCATAATTCAGGTAATGCTGATCCGACGGATGTTGTCGTGCAAACGCCGGCCTCTCCGGATGTGGGAATTCAATCCAGAGGGTCCGCGGACTATTCTGCACTACTTCGGCCTAACGCTCGAAGGGATGTGTAAATTATTCTTCGGACCACAAGTAAAGTGTCCGGACACCACCAAGGATGCGGGCCTAAGCTGCAATCGCCCAGATACCCAAGTAAGTAACCCCGAAACCGAACACTTCCTTTATATTTATCATAATCATTATTCTGAAAATGCCCTCAGGTGTCCGGCGTCCGGCGCCACTTCACGAAGGCTCGCCTAGTCCTACCGTAGCCAAGATGCTTGGCCTGGTGCTTAGTAAAATGCCCTCAGGGAAAGACAAAGGGAAGAACAGAGAAGCCGAACTTCACACACTATGCATCCAAACCGGGGGAATTGCTACCTCCCCAAAGGAGGATAGTCGGGGAGGGGAGTCTAAGGCCTCCTCCCCGTGCGGGAGTAAGAGGGCCGCCTCCGAAGACTGGGAGACGGAGGTGCCCAAACAGGGGAAGAAAGCGTCACCAAGGGGCCCTGCCCCGAAGGGCGCCCTCACCGTGTCATGCCCGCCAACGGGCCAGCCCTCAACCGAGCTGTAAGTTAATCGTAAATTCGAAGGTACCGCTTTTTTCTGAGAACCATAACCAGGATCCATTCTTTGCAGTCCGCCTAGCAGCTCTTCTCGACAGAGTTCGTCTTCGGGGGATCTCCCTCCGGAGATGATGGAGAGTGAGACCCCACCAACCTCTCCGCCTCATGAGGTGGGCGACCCTAAGGTGTCGTCACAGAGGAGTCCGGATCTGCCGAAGCTAGAAGCTAATCCTTCAGCCGCCCTGAGCCCGGAGCGTTCGGCTCCCACGGGGGGCGATGAGAAGGGTCCGACACAGTTCGGTGTCCGGCCGGACATACTGACGGGCCTTCTGGAGCGAGCTGCTCTCTCGGAGGAGCACCGCTCATTAATGAGCACGGTACTCAAGAATATTTCATCCGCCACAAGTGGTTTGAATGAAGCATTTACGAGCCTGCTTAGAGGCTTTGAGGTACGTAATGAAAAATACATAATTTTTTGGCTGTGACGCACGCGCTAGGTGTGCTCCATATAGATAGTAGCCCCTGAGACTCTGGTTGCCAGCCCTAGGCGGTGAACTGAGGATCATATGTTGAAGTAATGATCGCACTGTGCTTATGCGCAGGTGTCTAAGGATCCGGCAGCTGACCAGTCCATTGAGGTTTCCGAGCTGAGGAGGTAGATTGGAGTTATTGATGTCGACATCACGCTTGTGAACGAGCGGCTTAACGAGTCACAAGGTATGTGCTCTGCTTTCCTTATTATTTATAGGAAAAGTTGAAATGAGTATAATATTGATGTGATATGTGTGGACTACAGATGGTGCTGCTGCCGTGGAAGCCTTGAGGGCGGAACTTGCCCAGGCGAAGGAACAAGCTCGGGCTAGCAATGCGGCTGCCCTAAAGGCGGCTGAAGAGTTGAGAGCCGAACAGGCTGCCCATCGCCGAAGCGAAGACAAAATAGTCGAAATGGCCGTGGAGCTAAAAAATGCCGCCAGCCGGTATGAGCTCCTTGAGAAGGAGAATCAGGTGAACTTGGCTGACTTGAAGAAGGCACTTGATATGGCCAAGGAGACGCGGTCTGAAAGCAGGGATGCACGGGAGGAGCTTCGTCTGGCCGGAGAAATCGCGGCTGGAAACCCCTACTTATTACAGGTGAAGTTTTTAGATCCTAGGTATGCTCCCCTGGATCGATGTTGGAGCCCTGCAGACGCGTATGCGGACTTGGCGAAGAGTATGGCTGATGCGGCCAAGTTTTTCGAGGATCAAGGTGGTAAAGAAGTGGAGAAGCTGTTCTGGTCGCAATTCAATGCTCCCGCGCACCCATTGCCATTGAGTGAGAAAATGGCTGCTGTGGCTGAGCTTCATAGGTTGTCCGGTCTTGCAATGCGGTCTGTAGTAGACCATCTTTGGCCAAAGGAGCCTAAGCCGGACAGTTACTTTGGTTTAGTGCAACAACTCCTTGGTGTCGTATCACGGATCGATGCCATGAGGAGGTCGGCGTGTATAGAGGGTGCACGGATGGCTCTTGCCCGCGTTAAAGCATATTGGACAGATATGGAGGCCACCATCGTTGCGGCCTAGAATCCAGCGGGAGACCAGGATCCGGCCGAGCACTATGTGGAGCAGGTAACAGAAGGTGCTCATTTAATAGAGGCTCAGTGCTCGAAGAATATCATGTTCGAGTGACAAATCGTTTCATTGTAAAAACAATGTTATTTTGATTATGAGGCTATATTTATACTTTGTGCCCGAAAGTATTGTTGTGCCTCATGTGCGGCCGTTTTTATGTATGTGTGTAATCTGAAAGTTAGCATTCGTTGGCTTCAGCCCCCACGCATACAATGCGGGGGTGTTCGCGAAAAATATGCGTAATCATACTTGATCCAACGTCTTGGTCCATTAAGGAGGTGATCGCAAGTCGAACTAGGCAACCGGACTATATAGTTGTAACACTTTCACTTAGCCATAGGAGTTTGATGGTGGGGCTACTATGTAGCCCCTGGTACCTTCACGTGCATCCGAATACGGGCGCGTGTGTACATGACCGGTAAACGGTCCTTCGTTAATGCGAAGGAATCCTAAAGATTCCGGTAAGTCTTCGAGTGGTTGAACAGTCTCTTGCTGTATCATGACAGTCAGTTTTCAGCTTTCTCTACTGAGGTGCTCATCCGGAATAACCAGGGCACAATCGCAGTAGTTCTCCTTTGGCCGCCTTAGCCGATAAGAACAGAACGTAAGGTGGCAAACCCAGGAGCCGGGCAAACCCAACATTTGACCAAAGACATGATTCGGAGCTGATGCATATAAGGCCAAACTCGTGACGTCGAACACTCCCGAAGGTATTCGGGCTTTGTAACATAGATTGGGCTAAGTAACGCCCTTCATTGTGAACCCTGTATTTCCAGGTACGTGCATTAGTCTGTCGTGGCGAAATTCCAATACCGGCAGTATCCTTTGTGGTTGTAGTACCCATGGGATGTATAAACAACAAGAGGCAATAAAAAAGGTTTACACAGGGGCTTAATCTAAAGAGAAACCTTTGAGCGGGGCCCTGCTGCACGTCTGCGCCTTTGTCTCCGTTGTGCCGTGTCCTGGAAGGGTATCGCACGAATGGTGTCTGTAAAAAGAAAGATTCATGTAGAAGAGCATAACATGAGCGTGCGATGGATAGTAAAAGTGTAAGACATTGGCCTGTTAATGAGGTCAAGCCAACAGTGGGGCTTTATTAAATATCTATAGCCCCTGGTGTCCTCTATGGGATTACATATATGGCACCCTAGCTCAGTTTTATCCGGCCTACCAGACTCGTCTAACCGTGTATGTGGTCTTAACGACCAATCATGCTTTCTGGTATTAGAGGCCGCTTAGAGTCCGGCCGATGGAGCCGTCGTGTATTCTTCCACGTGAAGAGCGCTCTGTGTTTACGTTAACGGTGATGACACCACGTGGACCGGGCATCTTGAGTGTAAGGTAGGCGTAATGTGGTACTGCGTTGAAGCAGGAGAAGGCCGTTCTCCCAAGCAATGCGTGATAGCCGCTTTGGAAGGGGGCGATGGTGAAGAGTAGTTCTTCGCTTCTGGAGTTGCCTGGGGAACCGAATGTTACCTCCAGTACAATGGAGCCCCTGTCATAGGCTTCGACGCCTGGTATCACCCCTTCGAAGGTGGTGTTACTTTGGCTGATTCTGGATGGGTCTATCCCCATCCTGCGGACAGTGTCCTTGTATATTAAATTGAGACTACTGCCGCCGTCCATGAGGACGCGAGTGAGATGGTATCCGTTGATTATTGGGTCGAGCACGAAGGCAGCTGATCCTCCATGCCACATACTAGTCGGGCAGTCCTTGTCATCAAAGGTGATCGGGCAGACCGACCAGTGGTTAAGTTTGGGGGCGACGGGCCTTACAGTGTAGGCGTCTCTGAGTGCGCGTTCGCACCTTCTCGTAGGTGTGTGAGTCACGTGGATCATGTTCACTATTTTTACCTCTGGTGGGAATTTTTTCTGTCCCCCAGTGTTTGGCTGGCGAGGCTCATCCTTGTCTTCACTTGGTGTTTCCCTTCCCTTGTGTTCGGCATTTAATTTGCCGGCCTGCTTGAGGACCTAGCACTCTCTGTGAGTGTGGTTTGCAGGTTTGTCGGGGGTGCCATGAATTTGGCATAGTCTATCCAGGACTTTGTTCAGGCCGGATGGTCCCTCTTTGCTACCTTTAAATGGCATCTTTTGCTGACCGGGTCGAGAGCCCCTGAATCCGGCATTGACCATTATGTTGTCCGGACTCTCTTCCTTGTTTTGCCGTTTGTTTTTATTGCGCCGTGGCTTCCCGTTGCCATCCCTAATTTTGGATGTACTTGGGTCGCTAGTGCCTTTACGGGCCAACCAGCTATCTTCACCTGCGCAAAAGCGGGTCATGAGGCTTGTTAAGGCTGCCATTGTTCTCGGCTTTTCTTGGCCGAGGTGTCTGGCGAGCCACTCATCCCGGATGCTGTGTTTGAAGGCTGCTAAGGCTTCAGCGTCCGGACAATCGACAATTTGATTCTTCTTAGTGAGGAATATGTTCCAAAGCTTGCGGGCGGACTCTCTGGGCTGTTGGATTATGTGACTTAAATCGTCCACATCCGGAGGCCGGACATAGGTCCGTTGAAAATTGGCCCTGAAAGCGTCCTCAAGTTCCTCCCAACTTCCAATTGAGTTTTCGGGGAGGCTTTTCAACCAGTGTCGAGCTGGTCCCTTCAACTTGAGGGGAAGGTATTTGATGGCGTGGAGGTCGTCCCCACGAGCCATGTGTATATGCAGGATAAAATCCTCGATCCAGACCCCTGGGTCTGTCGTTCCGTCGTATGCCTCTATGTTCACAGGTTTAAAACCATGTGGAAATTCATGGTCCAGTACTTGTTCGGTGAAGCACAGGGGGTGAGCAGCCCCTCTGTATCTGGACGTGCGGTGGCATGACGTTGGTTGTTGTTGTGTCCGGTGCTGATTCCGAACTGGTATCCGATCGGTGTGGTAGTTTTCGTGACCATAGTCCTACGCCAGGGTGTGTCCTTTAGATCCATAGATGAACCTAGCCGCGCCGGCTTTTTTATCCAGGAGCTCGCGTAGATCGTGTGCGGCGTCGGTAGTTGCTCTGTTTCGGTTATGAAGTGGTTTTTCCGGCCTCCTGGTCGTGTTGTTCTTTGGTGGAACGGCCTCATCGTCGAATTCTGGCGGCAGCTTGCGTTTTGGATAGCTCTTTGTATGGTGATCGTCGCCATACTTTTCTTCAGTGTCTAGCACTTTATTCCATCTGCGATTGAGCGTTTCCGGTGCGGCCTTTAGCCGTTGCTTCTGCTTCTTTAGACTTCTCGCAGTGGCCATAAGCCTTATGTGGAGGTTATCTCGTTCCAAGCGTGTTTCCGGGATGATGAATGCATCGTCATCCGGACTGTGTTCTTGTCTCGGGGCGGTTTGATGAATTCGCCCCTCAGGATCATTATGATCGGGTGTCTGCTTCGAGCTGTGTTCGGCGTGACCTGGCTCGCCCTGCTCCATTGCTGGGTCCATATGGTCATTGTTGCCTTTGGATTTGACTGGGTGTCGATTTTTTTGGCCCTTTTATCGCTATTTTTACTGTTGCTGGACTTGGAGCCGCGTCTGTGCCGTTGTTTTGGCTTTTGCCCGGGGTTTTTATCTTTTGGATTGTCGCCGTCGTCCTCCTTAGGCGTATCCACCATGTATATATCGTACGACGAGGTGGTAGTCCAGCACCCCGTTGATTCTGAATCGTCTCCTGCGCCGACGTCCATACCGTCGGTATCAGCAGAGTCGAAGTCAAGCATGTCTGATACATCGTCGACAGTGGCTATGAAGTGGGTGGTGGGTGGGCAAGGAATTCCTTCGTCGCCTGCTTCCCAATCGAGCCGGACATAGTTCGCCCGAGAGTTTCCTGACAAAGAGAGGGACTTTAAAGAGTTCAGCATGTCGCCAAAGGGCGAGTGCTGGAAGATATCCGCAGCGGTGAACTCCATTACTGGAGCCCAACCAGAATCGGCGGGCTTGGAGGTGCGCAGACTGAAACCTACAACCGGATACGAGTCCGGTGGTCCGGTGTCACAGGCTTCCTTAGGGGTGAAGTCTGTGTTCGGCTCTACCGCCGATGAGTGTGCGCCCTTTGGGGCGGGGTCCATCCACTCGTCCTCGTACGACGCACTCTGCTCCGGGTTTAGGTCTGGGGCTCTTGTAGGGGCGATATCCCGAGCATTGTCCGATAGCAGGTCTAGGCCGTGCTCGTCGTGATTGTCCGGTGTTCCTGGCACAGGCCCGAATCCGTTGAAGATCAAGTCTCTGCGGATATCGGCCGTATATTTCAAGTTTTCGAACCTGTCCTTGGGGCCAGGGGCGTAGCCGTCGATCTGCTCCAGATGGCCAAGCGAATTGGCCCGTAGTGCAAAGCCACCGAACACGAAGATCTGTCCGGGGAGAAAAGTCTCACCCTGGACCGTGTCGTTGTTGATGATTGGAGGAGCCATCAAGCCTTGCAGCGATGACACAGAGGAACTCTCAATGAAAGCACCTATGTCATGTCAAAACCGGCGGATCTCGAGTAGGGGGTCCCGATCTGTGCGTCTTAGGCTAATGGTAATAGGAGACAAGGGACACAATGTTTACCCAGGTTCGGTCCCTCTCTATGGAGGTAAAACCCTACTTCCTGCTTGATTGATATTGATGATTTTAGTAGTACAAGAGTTGATCTACCACAAGATCGTAGTGGCGAAACCCTAGAAGCTAGCCTATGATGATTATGATTTTGATTCTGTCCCTAAGGACTAAAACCCTCCGGTTTATATAGACACCGGAGAGGGCTAGGGTTTACATGGAGTCGGTTACAAGGAAGGAAATATAATATCCGGATCGCTAAGCTTGTCTTCCACGAAAAGGAGAGTCCCATCCGGACACGGGACGGAGTCTTGAGTCTTGTATCTTCATGGTCCAACAGTCCGGCCAAAGTATATAGTCTGGCTGTCCAAATACCCCCTAATCCAGGACTCCCTCAGGCGCAACAACAATATGTGCTTCCATCTACTTATAAAGGGGGTAATGTAGAGTTTGTTGTAACAAAGCAACAAGCATCATGTCTGGGTTGGTCCCATTTTTGTTCACTACTTAATGGGAAAAGACAGCAATACAATAGCTTCAATTCAACATTTATTTAAAACAGTACCAAAACAAGTAGCACAACATATCAAAGCACACTGCACATCATGTGGATGAGACCAAGATTTGAAACAACTCACCACGAAGACTAGAAACAAATCTCAATCTCCTTTTGTGCAGTTCCACCAAAATTAAGCAAAGTCACCGGTGTGACATTCAAGTTGAACTGCACAAAACACTCTTAAAACATAAGTGTTTCGAGTAGCGAAGCAAAATGTCGCAATAGCAACAATTTGAATCGATACCCCTGTTTTAATAGAGGCAAAAAAGGAAATAATTACTTGCCGATAAAGGACGATGAAACAAACGGTGACAGAAAGAAGCATCTAACTTATCTTGGATGGAAAACAAAGTAGGATAGTAGCATTTCCAAAACGGTTGCATTGATTCATATTAACAGAGACATTCTCTTGAAACAGCATTCGTTAAAAAATGTAATTTACTTTTAACAGTGGCATTGCTTCAATTTTCCGCGACATTCTTAGATTAACAACAGCAAAATAGCTGTATGGGACATGCTAGCACCATGTGCGTCCACACGTATAAATGGGTGATGCAGAGTATGTAGCCAAGAAGCATATATGCGTTGGTCCCATATTTGTTCTCTTTGAACCTTTTTCCTATGTGAGGGCAGCAAATCTAGTCCTGCACAAACTACCCGACCCCCTAGTTTCTTTCCCTTCTCAACATAGAGATCGGTTCCTTACAGATGTGTGTACTGGGTTACCCCCTTTTTCCCTTTTCGAACAACAAAGCAGCTGGATAGCTAGTCTATACTACTTTCCGTCCCTCCTTTCCTCATTGAACCATGTCCTAGATTCTTGCTCCAGCCCACCGCACCCTTCTTTCCTCTTTGAACCAAGACCTAGATTCGACTACAGATCGAAAAAGATCCATGTGCCGCTAGAGCAACGATGGTTTCAAAGAAACTTATACCTTAGGGTCATCGGGATGTGGCAAGGCGTGCGGCGGGAGGCCGGATCTGCCCACACTACGTACGACAGCGAGGAAGAAGGGGTCGGTGGCCCTCTCGCACAGGCGCTGGGTGAAAGAGAACATCGCAGCCGGTAGTGGATTGCCTCCCTCGCCGAAGGCGATAGAGTGAATGCTGCACCTCCTCCCCTTCCCGGTGCGATGGGATACAGACGCCTCCTTCACCAGCTGTGAGGGGGGAGAGAGAGACAAGAGGCCAACGCAGTCTTGTTTAGATCTGGTGAAGAGAGGGTGAGAGACTGTGAATATAGAAAACCCTAGCAAATGAAGACTGAGCCTCCAACGTGTATACATATATGTAGTGCGGCGAGAGTGTGGGGAGTGCAAACCCTAGCGAACAAGCGCTGAGGCTCCAGCTTATATATATACTACTATAGTACGGACTGAGCTCCGGTGCCTTCACTGCCCCTGCTTTTGGCTGTATGACAGGTGAGCTAGCCACATTTTGGGCCCACCTGTCATAAACCCAAAGGCAGGTGCACTAAGTCAATGAAGCTGCGTCCATATAGTACTCTCGTGTATACGACTAATATATAGTGGAGTGGTTTTCGTATTCTCTCCATAACAATCGTTTTAAATTGTGTAAGTACGAAACGAAACTCTTTATTTAACGTACAGTGAAGAAAACTACTACTCCCTCCGTCTAGGTGAGTAAGTCATCTTAGGCTGTGCACCGTGACCAAGGAGGAGGGGAAAACGAGAAACGTTAATGTTTATTTGCTAATTAATAGTATTGCATGCAATGAACTAACCACTGCATGTCGTGTTTGATAGTCTCAAGTCATTAAAAGCATGCACACCCTTTATCTCTTATTGGTTGAAATGTCAAGAAACAAAAAACGAGGTAGAAGTTAATGCACCACGCCTAAGTGTTTTGGAATTATTTGTTTTTCGTAAGATGACTTACTACACACCTTGACAGAGGGAGTATTACTTTCGATGAACTAACGATCCACGCCCACGTGTCCTGGTCGCACTTACTGTCCTTCACGTGCGGTACACTACCCTCCCTTAAGTGAACAACCATACATGCGCCAAATTATCGGAAACGTGTGAGAGTGTGTACAAATAAAGAATTTTAATTTCAATTATCGGAAAGGTTTGAGAGTATTACAAAGTTTGACTTCAGTCAAATCTAATATGCAGAGTAAATAAAAATGGAGGGCTACTATGTCCATCCGGGTTTTTCGTCCACACCATTTTTTAAATCAAAGTTATTAGCTAGACAAATAAAATTACAGGGGAGCTGGAGACAAAGTTGTGAGAAGGCTTAGAAATCAATACAAAACTTATGCTCTTAGTACCAACGTCGATCCTTCTTCGAGGAAACATTTGGTTCATAGCCAATTGTGTGATAAAATTGCACCAACGTGAAAGACGACTGCGTCTCCAACGCAACCAAGGTGAACTAACGAAGGATACTGTAATGCCCCGGATCCGATGCGCCAGGTGTCTTCCAGTTATTCGTCATTGTTGCCATGTCGTTTGCTTGCGTGTTGCATTTTTCTATGTCATCATCTGCATTTCATCTGCATGTTTTTCAAAACTTGCATCCGTTCGGGTTCCCCCGGTTCTCTCCATTGTCCGTTCTGAGCACAGACACACTCGCATGCACCCGTCGCCCCTCTCAGTCCTTGTTTCGTGAGCGGGAGAAAAACGTTCTCGGAATGGACCGAGGTTTGCCGAGTGGCCTTGGTATATCACCGGTAGACCGCCCGTCAAATTTCGTTCCATTTGGAGGTCGTTTGATGCCCCAACGGTTAACCGCGTAGCCCGAAAGCCCCTCTCTCCTTGCAGCCCAACACCCCTCCTAACAGCCCACTAACCCATCCAAACCCCCTCCATTCTCTCCGGCGTTGGATCACGATCGTGTGGGCGAAAACCACACCTCGTTTGGACACTCCTAGCTCCCTCTACCTATAAATATGTCTTCTCCCCCGAAAATTCCGGATCAAACCCTACCCCTAACCGTAGCCTCGTCTTCCTCCGCGCGCCGGACACGTCCGGACGGCGCCGGACGCGTCCGCCGCCACCGCCCCAGCCAACGGGAGCTTGCCACATCACCATGGTCGTCCCCGCCGCCGCAAGCCCGCCGGGCCCGAGGTCGGCCCGCCCGCACCGCGACCGGGCCCCGAGCCATGCGCCCACTCGCCGCCGTCGCGCCTGCCTCGCTGCCGCCGCCGGGCTCCGCCCCACGCCCCGCCGGCCACTGCCTCCTTGCCGGAGCCGACCGTGCCGCCCCGCGCCTCCCCATCTCCGCTGCGACTGCCGCCGCCTTGCCAGCCGCGTCGCGCGGTCGTGCCCCTCGCCGGAGCCCCACATCGCCGGCCCATCGCCCTTCCCGGTCACACTACAAGAAATATGTCAACTAGTGACCTTCTATCAGTGACCCTGGAAGAATTGGTCATAGATCTATGACCATTTGAGACCAATTGGTCAAAAGCTGTTCGGGGGGCTCCAAACCCTACACCAATTGGTCAAAAGCTATTGGATCATATCTTCATCAAATATGTCAAAAACATTCCTTGCCTAGTTCAAAAATAATTCGAAAATATTCATTTTCCTATTCTGTTCAGAGTAGCACTTTGTGAAGGAAGTACCACTTTGGCATGTCCAAATAATATCCATTTTCTACAGTGCTTTCCTGTGCGCAAATAACCATCCTCCACGAGTCCATCTCAATCCATTCATTATTTTGAGCCGAGCTTCAACATTCGTATTTATGTCTAGTGAGGTACTTTGTAAAGCAAGTACCACCTAGGCTCCTCCTTTTGAGGCGAAAATTTGTGAAGACGATCTTCTTAGTAACTGATCATACTCAGCCAAAACTCACGCCCATTATCCATGTGCATTTCCCGTACCGCAAATCAAACACTTGGCTGCTTATTCATGTTTGAGCATCGATCGGTCTCGTCGTGAGAATCTTATGTTGTGATTTTCTTCCTAGCACCTACCTGGGGAGTGCCCAACCCACTAGACATACCTAGGCCACCCAGAACACATGGCAACGCCACGATCACGCGGTGACCACGCAGCGGGCATGCGAGTTTACGCGCTCTAGAGTTGGGGACCTCGGCCACCGTCCAAACCTCGATGTATCGCCACCAAACCATGTATTTATGATTAAATAGGTACTTATGTAACTAGAAATGATTTTTGGAAAAAATAAAGATCAAACTATGAGGCAGCCGCAGTTCAAATTTGACCCGCTTCCTACTGGATCGGCGGGAATTTGTCTTTTTCACCAGAGGTGGATCAAAACTTTTGACACCCAACTATTTTGTCAATTGTGCATTAAATATGGACTAGTATTTTATAAAATTGGTTTGGTCCAATTTTGGAACAAATATATGGTAGTTCCTTCACAAAAAAACCTCATTTCGGGCACTCGAAAAATGGAAAATGAATTTTTCATCCAAAGAAAATGAAAACTCCCTTAAGCAACATTGTTTGTCATTCCAATATGCACCCTTGTGCACAATATGAGATCATTTGAACAAACTATGCCATGAATGTGGCCATAGGATTGATCATTTGGCTTGGAAGCCATGAATCTTCACACTTGATAGCTCATTTCCGAGAACACTTTTTTAAAATAACTGCCGTATTACAAGTTTGTTATTATTCCTGAAAACTTGGTCACATATAATGACGCAATGCGAATGTTTTCCAATTTTTTGAGTTTTTTTGAATTTTTTATGCCCGTTTCAAAATGCGGTCAAAACGGCGGGCTTGACCGTTCCTAGCTAGTGGTTGAATCTTGGATTTTTTTTATGTTTCTCTGATTAAATAGATACTTATGTACCTATAAATGATTTTTGGAAAAAATAAAGAGCAAACTACGAGGTAGCTACAGTTCAAATTTGACCCGCTTCCAACTAGATCTGCGGGAATTTGTCTTTTTCACGAGAGGTGGATCAAATTTTTTTACACCCAACCATTTGATCAATTTTATATTAAATATGGCCTAGTATTTTAGAAAATTGACTTGGTACAAGTTTGCAACAAATATATGGTAGTTCCTTCACAAAAAAACCTCATTTCGGGCACTGGAAAAATGGACAATGAATTTTTCGTCCAAAGAAAATGAAAACTCCCTTAAGCAACATTGTTGTCATTCCAATATGCACCCTTGTGCACAATATGAGATCATTTGAACAAACTATGACATGAATGTGGCCATAAGATGGATCATTTGGCTTGAAAGCCATTGATCTCCAGACGTGATAGCTCGTTTTTTAGAACACTTCTTTAAAATAATTGTCGTATTACAAGCTTGTTATTTTCCTGGGAACTTGGCCATATATAATGACACAATGTGAAGGTTTCCCAATTTTTTGATTTTTTTTTGAATTTTTTATGCCCGTTTCAAAATGCGGTCAAAACGGCGGGAATGACCGTTCCTAGCTAGTGGTTGAATCTTGCAAAACTTTTGATGTTTCTCTGATTAAATAGGTACTTATGTAACTAGAAATGATTTTTGGAAAAAATAAAGATCAAACTATGAGGCAGCCGCAGTTCAAATTTGACCCGCTTCCTCCTGGATCGGCGGGAATTTGTCTTTTTCACCAGAGGTGGATCAAAACTTTTGGCACCCAACTATTTTGTCAATTGTGCATTAAATATGGCCTAGTATTTTATAAAATTGGTTTGGTCCAATTTTGCAACAAATATATGGTAGGTCCTTCACAAAAAAACCTCATTTCGGGCACTCGAAAAATGGAAAATGAATTTTTCGTCCAAAGAAAATGAAAACTCCCTTAAGCAACATTGTTTGTCATTCCAATATGCACCCTTGTGCACAATATGAGATCATTTGAACAAACTATGCCATGAATGTGGCCATAAGATTGATCATTTGGCTTGGAAGCCATGAATCTTCACGCTTGATAGCTCATTTCTGAGAACACTTTTTTAAAATAATTTCCGTATTACAAGTTTGTTATTTTTCCTGGAAACTTGGTCACATATAATGACACAATGCGAAGGTTTCCCAATTTTTTGATTTTTTTTAAAATTGTTATGCCCGTTTCAAAATGCGGTCAAAACGCTGGGAATGACCATTCCTAGCTAGCGGTTGAATCTTGGAATTTTTTTGGTATTTCTTTGATTAAATAGATACTTATGTACCTCGAAATGATTTTTGGAAAAAATAAAGAGCAAACTACGAGGTAGCTACAGTTCAAATTTGACCCGCTTCCAACTGAATCAGCGGGAATTTGTCTTTTTCACCAGAGGTGGATCAAAACTTTTTGCACCCAACCATTTGGTCAATTATGCATTATATATGGCCTAGTATTTTATAAAATTTATTAGGTACAATTTTGCAATAAATATATGGTAGGTCCTTCACAAAATAAACCTCATTTCGGGTACTCGAAAAATGAAAAATGATTTTTCCGTGCAAAGAAAATGAAAACTCCCTTAGGCAAAATTGTTTGCCATTCCAGGATGCACCCTTGTGCATGATATGAGGTCATTTGAGTAGACTATGCTAAGAATGTGACCATAAGATTGGCCATTTGAGCAGACTATGCCATTTGAGTAGACTTTTTAAAGGTATTTATCGTATTAGAAGTTTGTTTTTTCCTAGACGCTAGATCACACAATGCAAAGGCTTTCCATTTTTTTGATTTTTTAATTCTTTTTGCCAATTTCAAAACGCGATTAAAACCATGGGCATAACCATTCGTAGCTGCGAGTGGAATCTTACAAAACTTAAATGGCCAAAAAAGGCTAGAACAATTGGAAATGCATACAATTTGGTTATCATCATCCATAAAATGTGGTATAACTTGAGTGAAAATTTTAGTGGTTCCAATTTACAAAATATTATTGGTAGTTGCTTCATAAACCCCTTTGTTTTTAGCACTTAGAGACTATATTTTAAATTATAGCCGTAGTCTCCAACCAATCAGGACGTTTCCCTCGGATCACCCTACCGTAGGCGATCTGAACCGTCCGATCATCCCGGATCTAACGGACCTGACCCCCCCCCCCACCGTCTCACCTAACTAGCCCTAGCACTACCCGCACACTCGTCCTCTCGCCCCCCTATGCACCCACAGCCGCCGCCCTCTCCCTCCCTCAGATCTCGATCCGATCCAGATCGACGCCGCCACCCCTCTCTAACCCTAGCTTCCCGTCACCGGCGGCGGCGCCCTCCCTCCATCGCCCTCTCCTCCTTCCCTCCTCACGGCCTTGTGTAGACCCCACTTCCCCTGGTCCCGTCCCCAGCCCCGCCCGGATCCATCGTGCTTGTCCACAACCGCCGCCCCAGCCCGCCGTCGATCTCGCCCATGGCGGCCGCCCCCACCCCGCTGTCGTCCTCGCCCACGGTGGCCGCACCACCCCGCCGTCGACCTCTCCTCGATCTGCAACCAATCCCCCACCCCACCCTTCCTCCCTCTCACTCGCGCAGGTGCAGGCGCAGGGCACAGCACCCAATCCAAGCCGGCGCTGTCCTCGTGCGAGCTCGCGGTGGCCATGATGGCGCAGGCGCTCGCGCCGCCACCGCCGGAGCCGCACATGACGGGGCGGTGGGAGGGCACGCTGCTGGCCCCCGCCGTCTACGCGCCGCGGGTCTACTACATGCAGGGCTTCTACGTTATCTCCTACGGCCTCGGCATCTACCTCCTCAGCCTCCTCATCGGCTTCCTCTCCCCCATGGTTGACCCAGAGCTCGAGGCGCTCGACCAGGTCGGCCCCGCGCTCCCCACCTGCGGCAACAACGAGTTCAAGCCCTTCATCCGCTGCCTCCCCGCGTTCAAGTTCTGGTATATCCATCTCTTCTGCTGCCCCCTTCTTCTGATTTGTTTGCGTGAAATTGATGCTAAATTCGAGATAAGATGCAATACCCTTCTCGAGACCCAGATTTGATCGAATAGCTCGCTTCTTTTTGTAGTGCAATTTTGCGTTTTCCATTCATAGTCGGAGCCACTTGCTGACAAAGTTTTCTAGTGCAATTGCTTAGGATTGCATAGTGTGGGATTCTCTAGATGAACTCTTGCATTTGTGTGCAATTGGAGTTTTGTAGTGCTCTGACTTTAAAAGGTTGTGTATTCTGGAAAGGATATGCTGCATTTTCTAGGCCATTCCATCTTGCTAACTGGTTTTACTTCCCTATGAAGAGTTGTTAGCTTTCCATTTTGTAAAATAACTCCTTGTTAAGCCATTTGTTGTTCTGTTTGTGGTAGTCTCGGTGTTGTATGCATGGTTCAGACGTTCAGATGGGATTCTACAATCAATATCTTTCCAGTTTGCAAGTAGTATATGTTAACTGCCTCTGCCGCATTGCTTTTCAAGTCATTGTGGTGTTCTTTTAGTGGTATTTAGTCTGCTGTTATATGGTAACATTTTGATCCTTCAATCTACTCTCTAGCACTTAAAAATTCATTTGGTGCCTAATTGGTAGGCTTCCTCTGTTTCCTTGCTGCAGGTATTTACCAGGGTGGTGCGTGGAAGGTCAGGGTTGAACTTACAGAAGCTTACCCATATCATTCATGTACTTGGTGGTGGATTACTATTGTAGTATTATGTTGTCTATTGCTTTTAACCTTGGAGTCTACTGCTCTTAACATAGCTCTGTTTTCACCTTTAGGCTCGCTGCGGTGGCTGGGTGGGTGAAATTTTGTTCCTGTCGATGTGCTAGGTTTAGTGGATGCGATTGGGATTGGGCATGTAGCTATTGTTTCTGCATTGGTCAGTTTGTCGCGATTCATCTATGAGGGGCAGCGCCGTGGTTAGTGGTTAAAAGCGGCCAGGGTTTCCTTGTAGCTTGCAAGTGAAAGCATCGTAGCATTTTGTCCGATGCGCACACCTGGGTTCGAGATTAGGAGGAGGCTTATATAACAGCACCTTGTTTCATAGGCAGGAAGTTGACACCATGTTCTGAATGATGCATATCTTCAAGCTTGCTACTTGTTGATGCCTAATAGTAATTCATACTGTATTCATTCACGTGC
This sequence comes from Triticum aestivum, assembly GCF_018294505.1. NCBI lineage: Eukaryota > Viridiplantae > Streptophyta > Magnoliopsida > Poales > Poaceae > Triticum > Triticum aestivum. Next base: position 419,392,136 of record NC_057801.1, on the reverse strand, counting down.
TCTTATGTTGTTTTGATAATTTGATGGACACGTCGTTGTAGTGTCGTGTATTATGCTGTTTTTTTTGTTCTGGTTGTCTAGGTGTACATTGAGGATAATTTTCGTTTTAGTCTTTGTTAGGCGACTAGATATTCCTATCATTAGAATTTTTTATGCATACAAATGTATCTCTTTGTGCTGCTGTTAACCAATAATAGCTTTATTAATTTGTTGACCGATGTCAGGACCCCGACTCGATGTCACATCGATCTAGCCGGTAACACCTCATATCACTTTGCGGCCTCACGCATGGTATCCCCACGGGTGTCGCCTTACCTTTGCCCGGGACCGTTTGCGCCTTTTGGCTCACGTATATGATAGTGTCGCTAGCATCCATATGATAAGGAGCCCGGGCTGACATGACTAGTCGTAAACCCAAAGTGGCACAGACTTACAGGGACAGGCATCCATGACCCAGCTTCGAACGTGTCGGTCATCAGCAAGTGGGTCCGGGCTGTAGCACTGGGCTAGCAGGACTCCGGTACTCAAAGCGTGACATTTCCCCGAAGGGACAGACACAGGAACGAAGAAGGACACATGCCGGCCAGCCTAAGTGTTCCAGAGCAGTAGCAAGCTACCATGGCTCAGCGGTAACACTAGGAGACATTTCCCGGTAAGAGAGGCTACTAAAGATAAACAACTAGATAGTCAGATCCCACACATACCAAGCATTTCAATCATACACACAATATGCTCGATATGTGCAAATACAACGAAGCATCACAACATGACTCTACGACACAAGTACTTTATTTAAGGCTCAGGGAGCCATACATAACACACACAAAGGTACGGGTCTCACGACCCAACATACAAGTCATACAGTCATACAAACCAGCAGCGGAAGTACATTGTCTGAGTACAGACAACTAGTAAAATAAAAGAGGCATTGGAAAGCCTAGCTATACTACGTGGTCCATCACAAGCTCAGGGTCACCACCTGGGTCCTTAGCCTACTCGTTGATGTCAACGTCTACATAGAACCCATCAGAAGGGGTTGCAGCGTCTTCTGTAAAAATGTAGATTATAGCAACATGAGTACAAAGGTACTCAGCAAGACTTACATCAGATCCTACATACATGCATATTATCAAGAAGGGTTGGTGGAGTTAATGCAGCAAGCCAACTTTGACTCTTGGCTAGACTATCCTACGATACTTCAACTTGAAATGGTTTTGCGCACACGAGTCCACTACTCACCACTTCAATACACTACCGGGGATCCACCTCCGTCTTCCTACGGAAGAGCCATCCTCGGCACTCACACTTATCTTGAGGCTTTTAGTAGTTTCCATTTACTTGTCTATGAACTGTATAGGCAACCCAGTAGTCCTTTACCGCGGACGCGGCTATTCGAATAGATTATGATAACCCTGCAGGGGTGTACTTCTTCATACATGTTTCCACCACTTAGCATCTGCACACGACATGTGCTCGGCAGACTTCAAGCGAAAGCCGACGTGGGTGTAGACCACGACCTACCTAAACACTTAAGCCTCTAGTCCAGGTTTATCGCCTATTCAGGTTCCATCCGCAGGGAGTCCGGCCGAGGTTTCCCATACGACCCCGAACAATGTGAACAGGGTTCCCGAGATACCTAACGGGTATTTGGTACACCGTGCCACGTACCTACCGTATCACAGCCCACCCCTACGGTCAGCGCTGTCCACGGCCTCCAGTAGGCTACAAACACCAGAAACTACTTGCAACTCCTGGACAGAGAGCTAGGGTGAATAAGAAGTCGAGCGGGGTCATATTTCAGGGCCCAATGCATGGTAGTAGCTGTATCTTAAATCACACATACAGATCTCAGTGCTTAAGGTCGGCTTCAATGAAACAACCCACCATGTACTCCTACATGGCCTCTCATCGATACCTTTACCAGATCGTGTTCACCACACCACTCTCATTACCGACATAATCATTTAACTCTAGCCCATCACCCAGATGAACCAGACCTGACACGACTCTAAGCGTAGCAGGCATAGCAAGGTAGGAACAACACATACATATGGCTCAATCAACTCCTACACATGCTAGTGGGTTTCATCTAGTTACTGTGGCAATGACAGGTCATGCAGAGGAAATGGGTTCAACTACCGTAGCACACAGTAGTTTGAAACGCGTTGTCTTAATGCAGTAAAAGAGAGCAGGAGCGAGAACATGGGATTGTATCGATATGATCAAATGGTTGGTTGCTTGCCTGATGGTTCGATGCACTGATACGGTTCTTCGTTAGGGTAATCACGGTACTCCTCGGAGGCAGAACATGTCGCAACGGACATCGATACGCAAACATCACCAAACAATGTGCAACAATATGATGCATGCATGAGACATGGCAAAATGAGTGTGTTGGGCTAATGCAACTAAAACCAGAAGGGTTTGAACAAATTTGAATCAAAGATCCAAATTTCAAACTCAAACATGGCCTTTTAAAGTGCTTTTCCTTGTTCTGCTTAAAACATCAATTTAACTTGTTTGATCATGCATGAAACTAGTACAGATGGATAGATTGGATTTTTCTGATCATTTTTCATATATAATTTGTCCAATTTGGAGTTACAGAATAAAAGTTATGAATTTTTGAAGTTTAAATAATATTCTGGAATTTCCTGATTTAAATTAAATCCAGAAATTATAATTATTGCGCCAGCATGACGTCAGCATGACGTCAGTGGTCAACTGCGGCTGTCTGGGGTCAAACCTGACGTGTGGGGTCCACACGTCAGTGACAGGGGGGTTAAACAGGGTTAGTTTAATCCTAATTAGGGATTAGTGGCGCTGGGGCCCACTGATCAGTGTCAGGGGTTAACTAACAGTGGTTAGCACTAATCCTAATTAGCTACAGGGCTGGGCCCACCTGTCAGGGACTCAGGGGGTCCTGCCGTGGTCAAAGTGGGTCAAACCCACCGGCGACGTGACGCCGGCGAGGCCCGAGACGGCGGCGCGACGCGGAATCGCGCTACAGGGCACGGGCGAGGCCGTGCTTGGGCTCGTTGGAGAGCTCTTGCTCCCGCGCGTCGAACGGTGGCCGTGGCTGGGCCTGGGGTGGCCGGAGTCGACGGCGGCGAGCTCGGCTGCGGCCGCCGGAGTTCGGGTGTGGTCAGGATCGGTGTTGCAGGGGGTTTGGGGAGGCGTTAGTGCGTGCTGCGTGCTCCTAGTGAGGTGTGGAGCACGATAGTGTGCTCGGTTGGGTGCTACGGTGACCGTGGCCACGACGGCGACATCGCCGGCGGCGTGGAGCTCTCGGCCAAGGTGGGGCTACGGCCTAGAGGTCGGAAGAGGCCAGGGAAGAAGGGGGAAACGATCCGGGGGCTCACCGCGGAGCTGCAGGGATGGTTAGCGGGCTTGGGGACGCGCTGGAGACGACGAATTCGACGGCGACGATGGTCGGAGCCCGAAGAGGGGAACGGCGACGTGGCGGCGATGTAGGGCTTCCGGTGAGCTGTGGAGCGGTGGGGAGGAAGAGGGGGTCGTGGCGGAGCTTCTGAGCTAGTCGGGGGAGCGAGGGGTGGCCGGAGACGGCTGCTGTGGTGAACGGCGGCGACGGTGGTGTTCGGCCGTGTGAGAGAGAGAGCGAGGGAGAGGAGGGAAGAGCCGGGGGAGAGTGAGAGAGAGCAGGGGGGATGGCGTGGCGTCGTCCGGGGCATCGAGCAAGGAGGGGAGGGCAGGCAAGCAGGGAGAGAGGTGGCGTGGCGCGGTGGCGCGCGCGCGCGCCGGCCACACTCCCCTCCCTCTGTCGGGACGAAGACGACAGAGGAGGGAGGTGGGCTGGGCCGGCTGCTGGCTGGGCCGGCCAGCTGGCTGGGCTGCACAGGGAGGAGCCCAGGTAGGCTTCTCCCTTTTATTTTATTTTTTGTTTTCTAATTTCTGACATTTGTTTTGATTTAAATAATATATTAAATCATTTATTTAACTTATGCCAATTTTTGCAGGAGCTATATATATTATTCCAAAGCTCCTTTATAATTGGCATAATATTTGGACATATATTAATATATATAATTAATATATTTCCAATGCAAATATTTATGCATTAATTCCAAATGCCCAAAATAAATACCTATGAGCTCTTAAAAATATTGGTTTGATTTTTATCTCTGTCCAATATTTTCAGAGAGCAACATGAGCATTTTCTTGGACCCTTTTGGAGAAATTTTTATTTGGGTCATTTTCAAAAATGATTCTGAGGGTTTCACAGATCCCCATTTCAAGTTTCTGATGAAAGAGTAAACATGATGCAACACTCTAATGCATGGCTAACTAGGATGTGACAACTCACCCCCACTCAAAAGAATCTCGTCCCGAGATTTGGGTTCCTCCGGGAAGAAGGCAGGATACTCGAGTCGAAGACGATCCTCCCTTTCCCAGGTTGCTTCATCCTCAGAATGGTGCGACCATTGAACTTTGAGAAACTTGATATTATGACGTCGGGTGGTACGTTCGGCCTGATCGAGGATACGAATGGGGTACTCTCGATATGTAAGATTATCTTGGAGATCAAGCGTTTCGTGGTCCACTTCACGGATAGGATCCGAGAAGCAACGCCTGAGTTGAGAAACGTGGAAGACATCGTGGACCCTGGAGAGGTGCGGAGGTAGTTCCAACTGGTAGGCAACTCCTCCTCGTTTGGCAAGAATGCGAAAAGGTCCAATGTAACGAGGAGCCAATTTGCCTTTGATACCGAAACGATGGGTTCCCTTCAGAGGGGTGACCCGAAGATAAGCCTTCTCGTCAACCTCGAAAGTCATAGCCTTATGTTTTCGGTCATATTGACTCTTTTGACGAGATTGGGCTGTTTTCAACTTTTCACGAACGATGCGAACTTGTTCTTCTGCTTCCTGAATCATGTCCGGGCCAAAGAATTGTCTTTCCCCGGTCTCTGACCAGTTAAGGGGTGTTCGACACCGTCGTCCATAGAGAACTTCAAAAGGGGCTTTACCCAAGCTAGATTGATAGCATGTTGTTGTAAGCGAATTCGGCAAATGGAAGGCACTTCTCCCAGTCCATTCCGAATGAGATAACAGAGGCTCGAAGCATGTCTTCTAGAATCTGGTTGACGCGTTCCACTTGACCACTCGACTGAGGGTGGAAGGCGGTGCTAAAGGAGAGACGAGTCCCCATAGCATTTTGGAAACTTTCCCAAAATCGAGAGGTGAAAAGACTTCCTCGATCCGAGTTGATTTCCAAAGGAACACCATGGAGGGACACTATTCGGGAGATGTATAAGTCTGCCAGCTGTCTAGCGGTTATACTCTCACGAACAGGCAAGAAATGAGCTACTTTGGAAAGACGATCGACCACGACGAAGATAGCATTATTCCCTCTCTTGGTCCTGGGAAAACCGGTAATGAAATCCATACCAATTTTATCCCATTTCCATTCAGGAATAGCTAAGGGTTGAAGGGTGCCAGCAGGCCGTTGGTGCTCTGCTTTTACACGACGACAGACGTCGCAATTTGCAATATACTGAGCAATTTCTCTCTTCATCCTAGTCCACCAGAACCTCTGGCGTAGGTCCTGATACATCTTAGTACTACCGGGATGAATGGTGAGAGGAGATTCATGAGCTTCTTTAAGGATTAGCTGCCGTAGATGCTGGTTCTTGGGAACCACTAGACGGTTCTCAAAGTACACAACACCATGATCATTTGTGGAGAAACAACTAGCACCTCCGCTAGCAATGTTCTCTTTGATTTTAGATATTCCCTTATCTCGCCTTTGGGCAGCGATGATTTGATCCGTAAGAGTAGGTTTTGCTACCAAGGTGGAAAGAAAACCTTGAGGTACAATGTGAAGGTTAAGCTTCCGAAATTCCTCATGGAGAAGCGGTTGACTTTGTTGTAACATCAGGTTGTTACAATAAGATTTACGACTTAGCGCATCAGCCATGACGTTGGCCTTCCCTGGGGTATAGGTTATTCCTAAGTCGAAGTCTGTGATCAATTCAACCCAACGTCTCTGCCTGAGATTCAAATCCGGTTGGGTGAAAATGTACTTCAGACTTTGGTGATCAGTGAATATTTCGCAACGATTACCGAGGAGGTAATGTCGCCAGGTCTTAAGTGCATAGACTACGGCTGCAAGCTCTAGATCATGAGTAGGATAATTCTCCTCATGTGGGTGCAATTGCCGTGAAGCGTAAGCAATTACGTGTCGATCTTGCATAAGAATGCAACCTAGTCCTTGTCGCGAGGCGTCGCAGTAGATAACAAAGTCCTTGGAAAAGTCTGGCGGTACCAGTACGGGAGCAGAGGTCAGGCGTCTTTTCAGTTCCTGAAAGCTGTGCTCACATTGTGGAGTCCATTCGAACTTCTTATCTTTCTTGAGGAGTTCGGTTAGGGGTTTAGCAACTTTGGAGAAGTTCTCGACAAAGCGACGACAATAGCTCGCTAAGCCTAGAAAACTCCGAACTTGCTTGACCGATTCAGGTGGAGTCCAATTAAGGACGGCTTGAACTCGCTCAGGGTTAACAGCAATACCTTTACCAGATATTACATGACCTAGATAGGTCACTTCTGACAACCAGAATTCACATTTAGAAAATTTGGCATAAAGGCGATGCTCTCGAAGTTTCTTCAACACTAGCCTCAAATGTTCGGCATGTTCTTCCTCGTTCTTGGAGTAGATGAGTATATCATCGAGGTAAACCACGACGAATTTATCCAAATACTCCATGAAGATTGAGTTCATTAACCGAGAAAAGGTGGCTGGAGCGTTGGTTAAACCGAAGGACATGACGGTGTACTCGTATTGGCCATAACGAGTAACAAAGGCCGTTTTAGGAATGTCCCCGTTTCTGATTTTGATTTGATGGTAGCCCAACCTCAAATCCATCTTGGAGAAGACTGAGGATCCAGCGAGCTGATCATACAGGTCGTTGATCCTGGGAAGTGGATATTTGTTCTTGATTGTGACCAAATTGACAGGTCGGTAATCTACAACCATCCGGTCCGTACCATCCTTCTTCTTGACGAATAGGACGGGGCAAGCCCACGGAGATGAACTAGGGCGGATGAAACCCTTTTTCAAGGATTCATCGAGTTGTTTCTTAAGCTCGGCTAGTTCTAGTGGTGCCATCTTATAAGGTCTTCTAGCAATCGGAACGGTTCCGGGGATGAGGTCGATTACGAACTCAACATCCCTGTCAGGTGGAACACCTGGCAATTCCTCTGGAAAGACATCCGGAAAGTCACGGACTACCGGAATGTCCTCAAGGTCTGGCAAAGGGCTGGCGTTAAGAGAATATAATTGTCGCTTGGCTATTCGGGTCAAGACATTGACTATCTTCCCCGAAGGATGGGTAAGTTGAACAGTCCTAGAGAAGCAATCAATTTGGGCATGATGAGCTGACATCCAGTCCATACCCAGAATGATATTAATATCTGAAGATTTAAGGGCTATCAAAGATGCGAGAAAAACAAGTCTGTCGACTTGGATTTCATTTCCATGGCTTACTCTAGAAGTTTGCCATTTGGATCCCGGAGTTTGAATTACCATAGAGGTTGGCATGTCCCAGAATGCAACGTTATGCAAACGAGCATAATTTTCGGATATGAAAGAATGAGAGGCTCCTGTATCGAAAAGAACAGATGCCGGGTGGCAATTACAAGAAGCGTACCGAGAACGACGTTGGGATCCTCTTGAGCTTCTTCGGCAGAGATACAGTTGACATGGCCACGTGAAGCGGTGACCGGTTTGGCGTGGAATATTTTCCCTGTCGGCTTGCCACGGCCAACAGCTTTAGCAGATTGATTGGGGTTGGTCTGGGGACACTCACGCATATAGTGACCATATTCCCCACACTTGAAACAAGTCACGGAACTGGTACGTGGAGGAGCATTGTTAGATGGACCCCCATAGGGCTTGGTCGGTGCAGACTGTTGAACAGGGCGAGGCGCCTGGAAAGATGGCCTCGGTGTGAACCTGGGTGGCAGGGCGGTGTTGGGTACCCACACGCGGCGCTTCTGAGGACCAGCACCGGATGAGGAACCCATATCACGGCCATGCTTGCGTGTTGCGTCATAGTCAGTCTGACCAGTTTCAGCACTGATGGCTTTATTGACAAGTTTCTGAAAAGATGTGCACTCATGCAGACGGAGGTCGCGGCGAAGCTCAGGACTAAGTCCCTTACGGAACCTTGCTTGCTTCTTGGCGTCAGTAGAAACTTCCTCGGTTGCATATCGTGCGAGATTACCAAACTCCCTGCTATAAACATCCACAGAAAGTCGGCCTTGGGTGAAATTGCAGAATTCCTCACGTTTACGGTCCATGAGACCCTCCGGAATGTGATGTTCACGGAAAGCCTCGCTGAACTCAGTCCAGGAAGTGACATGGCCCGCTGGGCGCATAGCTCCATAATTCTCCCACCATAGACTGGCGGGGCCTTCAAGATGATATGCAGCAAAGGTGACCTTGTCAGCCTCCGCTACCAGCGCGGAACGCAGTTTGTGAGAGATACTGCGAAGCCAGTCATCAGCATCGAGAGGCTCGACGGAGTGGTGGAACGTGGGTGGATGTAATTTGATAAAATCACTGAGTGACACCACGTTAGTCCTCTGATGATGTGCTGTGTTCTGTTCAATACGCTCCAACAAACGGTTGGTCTCCCGCTTGTTTCTCTCAGCTTCCATCATAACCTCGGCTAGTGAAGGAGGATGAGGCAGATTTGCATCCCTGACTTCACTGCCTTCGGCCTGCTCTTGAGGAGCAGGGTTAGTGCGCGTGTTGACCATCCTAGGTAAACAAGACAATGATTTAGTCAGGATGATAAAATTCCGACATAGGATACATAATGTAAGGAATAACTCGGAATGCAAGATGATCATCCGTATGACATGGTAGATACAGAAACTGCTTCTTTATTCCATCGTCATACACACCATACAGGGTTTAGTACAAGACCAAACAAAGTACTAATACGGTGAAAAGAGGATTACATCTCATCGGAGGCATTCCAAGCTCCTATACATTATTTTTCTACACCTCCGGAAAGAGTACAAACTAGGTCATATCCCACGAGTCACGCGGGACGATAGACGACACAGCTAGTGCGAACTAGTGATACTACCGCTAACTCAGACCGATCCGTAGTAGTCCTCGTAGAAGTCGCCTCCATAGCCTGGAAGTTCAACATGATCATCCGGAAACAGACGGTCTCGCGGAGCTTGTGGACCATAGGGGCTAGGATGAGGCCTTGGACCAACAGACGGTGGCCTGCGGGGACCGCGAGGTGGGGTGATGCCTCCTACATCACGCCAAACCATCACGTCCGGCAGAGCAGATCTCACAGGATAGAGATCGCGCATATCTGAATATCCAGCTTGCACCGCCGGTGCGAACCGAGTCAAAGTGGCCCAGTGGTCAGCACGGGTATTGAAGAGCTCTAACCTCAAGGCCCGATTTTCACGGTCCTTATCCTCGAGCATCTCAGCAGTGGTGCGAGTCCGTGAATCCTCCTGAGTGGGGTCAGCATAAATAGCCTGGAGATACCCTTGTGCTCCCGGAAGTGATCCTGGCATATACCGGAAATCAGAGTCCCGAAATAAACCAGATCTGACTCGCATAATGGTCATCATAGAGTAGGCGGCGTCCTGCACAGCCATCTCAATAGTAACCCCGAGTCCATAGGAGCAGTGAAGAGGCTCGGTGGATCCAGGATAAGATGGAAATATCCTGACAGTGCAGAGATACTGGCTTTGATTAAAGTCTCGGAATTGCTCTTCGACCGTGTACTCAGGATACCAGCGGTATCCAGCCTCAGTCATTACCCTGACCAACTTGGCAGTATGGCCGGGTACATCTAGGCATCGAGTCAGGCGAACCACTTGATTGAGGTCGCGAGTGGCCATCTGAAAGCACAATCATAATGCAAAGGCATTAGAATTTCTAGCAAAATTTCGGCAGCATAACAGCTGTAAATGCTCAAAAAGGATTTTGAGACATTTGACAAAGGATTTCGTACACACTCAACATCATCATATCAAAGTTCTGAAACCATTCTAGCAACATAATGTGGTAGTAGAACTGAACTAGGCTTGTAACCATCAAACTTATAAGGTACTACTGATTAGTAACTCGTGATCCTGATAGAGAGAACAGATCCTAATTCCTTAACCCCCGGTGGAAGAATGGACTGACTCAGATCAGAAAGTCATAAGATAAAGGAGTAAAAAGAGCCTTACGTTCCAACCCACAAACAATTCCCCTACATATAACTAAAGAATTTCTAGACTCAACATCGACCAGTTTGGCTTGGAGAACCTACAGGCAGTCCGGCTCTGATGCCAACGCTGTCAGGACCCCGACTCGATGTCACATCGATCTAGCCGGTAACACCTCATATCACTTTGCGGCCTCACGCACGGTATCCCCACGGGTGTCGCCTTACCTTTGCCCGGGACCGTTTGCGCCTTTTGGCTCACGTATATGATAGTGTCGCTAGCATCCATATGATAAGGAGCCCGGGCTGACATGACTAGTCGTAAACCCAAAGTGGCACAGACTTACAGGGACAGGCATCCATGACCCAGCTTCGAACGTGTCGGTCATCAGCAAGTGGGTCCGGGCTGTAGCACTGGGCTAGCAGGACTCCGGTACTCAAAGCGTGACATTTCCCCGAAGGGACAGACACAGGAACGAAGAAGGACACATGCCGTCCAGCCTAAGTGTTCCAGAGCAGTAGCAAGCTACCATGGCTCAGCGGTAACACTAGGAGACATTTCCCGGTAAGAGAGGCTACTAAAGATAAACAACTAGATAGTCAGATCCCACACATACCAAGCATTTCAATCATACACACAATATGCTCGATATGTGCAAATACAACGAAGCATCACAACATGACTCTACGACACAAGTACTTTATTTAAGGCTCAGGGAGCCATACATAACACACACAAAGGTACGGGTCTCACGACCCAACATACAAGTCATACAGTCATACAAACCAGCAGCGGAAGTACATTGTCTAAGTACAGACAACTAGTAAAATAAAAGAGGCATTGGAAAGCCTAGCTATACTACGTGGTCCATCACAAGCTCAGGGTCACCACCTGGGTCCTTAGCCTACTCGTTGATGTCAACGTCTACATAGAACCCATCAGAAGGGGTTGCAGCGTCTTCTGTAAAAATGTAGATTATAGCAACATGAGTACAAAGGTACTCAGCAAGACTTACATCAGATCCTACATACATGCATATTATCAAGAAGGGTTGGTGGAGTTAATGCAGCAAGCCAGCTTTGACTCTTGGCTAGACTATCCTACGATACTTCAACTTGAAATGGTTTTGCGCACACGAGTCCACTACTCACCACTTCAATACACTACCGAGGATCCACCTCCGTCTTCCTACGGAAGAGCCATCCTCGGCACTCACACTTATCTTGAGGCTTTTAGTAGTTTCCATTTACTTGTCTATGAACTGTATAGGCAACCCAGTAGTCCTTTACCGCGGACGCGGCTATTCGAATAGATTATGATAACCCTGCAGGGGTGTACTTCTTCATACATGTTTCCACCACTTAGCGTCTGCACACGACATGTGCTCGGCAGACTTCAAGCGAAAGCCGACGTGGGTGTAGACCACGACCTACCTAAACACTTAAGCCTCTAGTCCAGGTTTATCGCCTATTCAGGTTCCATCCGCAGGGAGTCCGGCCGAGGTTTCCCATACGGCCCCGAACAATGTGAACAGGGTTCCCAAGATACCTAACGGGTATTTGGTACACCGTGCCACGTACCTACCGTATCACAGCCCACCCCTACGGTCAGCGCTGTCCACGGCCTCCAGTAGGCTACAAACACCAGAAACTACTTGCAACTCCTGGACAGAGAGCTAGGGTGAATAAGAAGTCGAGCGGGGTCATATTTCAGGGCCCAATGCATGGTAGTAGCTGTATCTTAAATCACACATACAGATCTCAGTGCTTAAGGTCGGCTTCAATGAAACAACCCACCATGTACTCCTACATGGCCTCTCATCGATACCTTTACCAAATCGTGTTCACCACACCACTCTCATTACCAACATAATCATTTCACTCTAGCCCATCACCCAGATGAACCAGACCTGACACGACTCTAAGCGTAGCAGGCATAGCAAGGTAGGAACAACACATACAAATGGCTCAATCAACTCCTACACATGCTAGTGGGTTTCATCTAGTTACTGTGGCAATGACAGGTCATGCAGAGGAAATGGGTTCAACTACCGTAGCACACAGCAGTTTGAAACGCGTTGTCTTAATGCAGTAAAAGAGAGCAGGAGCGAGAACATGGGATTGTATCGATATGATCAAATGGTTGGTTGCTTGCCTGATGGTTCGATGCACTGATACGGTTCTTCGTTAGGGTAATCACGGTACTCCTCGGAGGCAGAACCTGTCGCAACGGACATCGATACGCAAACATCACCAAACAATGTGCAACAATATGATGCATGCATGAGACATGGCAAAATGAGTGTGTTGGGCTAATGCAACTAAAACCAGAAGGGTTTGAACAAATTTGAATCAAAGATCCAAATTTCAAACTCAAACATGGCCTTTTAAAGTGCTTTTCCTTGTTCTACTTAAAACATCAATTTAACTTGTTTGATCATGCATGAAAATAGTACAGATGGATAGATTGGATTTTTCTGATCATTTTTCATATATAATTTGTCCAATTTGGAGTTACAGAATAAAAGTTATGAATTTTTGAAGTTTAAATAATATTCTGGAATTTCCTGATTTAAATTAAATCCAGAAATTATAATTATTGCGCCAGCATGACGTCAGCATGACGTTAGTGGTCAACTGCGGCTGTCTGGGGTCAAACCTGACGTGTGGGGTCCACACGTCAGTGACAGGGGGGTTAAACAGGGTTAGTTTAATCCTAATTAGGGATTAGTGGCGCTGGGGCCCACTGGTCAGTGTCAGGGGTTAACTAACAGTGGTTAGCACTAATCCTAATTAGCTATAGGGCTGGGCCCACCTGTCAGGGACTCAGGGGATCCTGCCGTGGTCAAAGTGGGTCAAACCCACCGGCGACGTGACGCCGGCGAGGCCCGAGACGGCGGCGCGACGCGGAATCGCGCTACAGGGCACGGGCGAGGCCGTGCTTGGGCTTGTTGGAGAGCTCTTGCTCCCGCGCGTCGAACGGTGGCCGTGGCTGGGCCTGGGGTGGCCGGAGTCGACGGCGGCGAGCTCGGCTGCGGCCGCCGGAGTTCGGGTGTGGTCGGGATCGGTGTTGCAGGGGGTTTGGGGAGGCGTTAGTGCGTGCTGCGTGCTCCTAGTGAGGTGTGGAGCACGATAGTGTGCTCGGTTGGGTGCTACGGTGACCGTGGCCACGACGGCGACATCGCCGGCGGCGTGGAGCTCTCGGCCAAGGTGGGGCTACGGCCTAGAGGTCGGAAGAGGCCAGGGAAGAAGGGGGAAACGATCCGGGGGCTCACCGCGGAGCTGCAGGGATGGTTATCGGGCTCGGGGACGCGCTGGAGACGACGAATTCGACGACGACGATGGTCGGAGCCCGAAGAGGGGAACGGCGACGTGGCGGCGATGCAGGGCTTCCGGGGAGCTGTGGAGCGGTGGGGAGGAAGAGGGGGTCGTGGCGGAGCTTCTGAGCTAGTCGGGGGAGCGAGGGGTGGCCGGAGACGGCTGCTGTGGCGAACGGCGGCGACGGTGGTGTTCGGCCGTGTGAGAGAGAGAGCGAGGGAGAGGAGGGAAGAGCCGGGGGAGAGTGAGAGAGAGCAGGGGGGATGGCGTGGCGTCGTCCGAGGCATCGAGCAAGGAGGGGAGGGCAGGCAAGCAGGGAGAGAGGTGGCGTGGCGCGGTGGCGCGCGCGCGCGCCGGCCACACTCCCCTCCCTCTGTCGGGACGAAGACGACAGAGGAGGGAGGTGGGCTGGGCCGGCTGCTGGCTGGGCCGGCCAGCTGGCTGGGCTGCACAGGGAGGAGCCCAGGTAGGCTTCTCCCTTTTATTTTATTTTTGTTTTCTAATTTCTGACATTTGTTTTGATTTAAATAATATATTAAATCATTTATTTAACTTATGCCAATTTTTGCAGGAGCTATATATATTACTCCAAAGCTCCTTTATATTTGGCATAATATTTGGACATATATTAATATATATAATTAATATATTTCCAATGCAAATATTTATGCATTAATTCCAAATGCCCAAAATAAATACCTATGAGCTCTTAAAAATATTGGTTTGATTTTTATCTCTGTCCAATATTTTCAGAGAGCAACATGAGCATTTTCTTGGACCCTTTTGGAGAAATTTTTATTTGGGTCATTTCAAAAATGATTCTGAGGGTTTCACAGATCCCCATTTCAAGTTTCTGATGAAAGAGTAAACATGATGCAACATTCTAATGCATGGCTAACTAGGATGTGACAACCGATCACTCAAATCACACATATGGCTGGAAAAATTCTATTTCGTCATTTTTCTTTATTTCTCTTATGTTTCTTTCTATTTTAGGAACTTTTTTAGCATGTATGGAAATGTTTTATCATGTATGGAATTTGGTGTGGCAATACATCTAAAGTACAGTAATATATAATACATCATAGTATAGTAATATACAATATCTTGCTATGAAAGATTGTAGAATTCTTTTAGTTGCTGCTTCTCATGTATACATCAATTGTTGTGATCACATCTTCGTTACATTATAGACATCTGCATTTCTATGAAATTTTGTTAAATATATATTTTCTAGATTGTCTCACTAAACCTGGAGGTTTGAATATCTACTCCAGGAATGAAGATGGTACTCTAATGCCTTTGTGTTCACCCTTTTACAGGAGCTCCAGGCCTATAAAATTTCAAGTTCGAAGCGGCATGTAGCCCTAGCAGCAAAGATTTGTTTTGTTTGACTGTAATAAACTGTAATATTATACTATTGTAATAGTAGGCATATCTGGGTTGTAATAGACTATGCACAGGTTATAATAGACTATGTACAGGAGCTCCAGGCCTAAGAAATTCTACATTTTTTCTGTTCTATTTAAAATATTGATTATTTGTGTGATTTGAAGACGTGTGAAATGGAAACGTGATTAGTGGGCCCATTTGTGAAAATAATCTAAACAATGCTCACATTTTTGACATGTGGGAGCAATATAGGAAATTATGACAAGTGGGACCCATCTGACTTGTGGGACTAGATTGAAAAATATATACTGAAAAACTAAAAAGGCCATGGCCCAAAATATAAAAAAGGCTAAATTGTTGGGCCAGGCCCATATAGCTAGACAAAATTAACAAAAAAAAATATAGTAAAAAGGCCGAATTGTTGGGCTAAGCCCATGTAGAAAACCGAATTGGACCGGGCTGAATCTTGTGCCACATCAGCTTGCCACGCTAGATGCCTACGTGGCCTGGGGAGGTTGCTAATGACCAAACCACAGTGGACATATTTTGGTCATAAACGTCTTTGACCATTCCAGAAGAAAGGTCGCTATAGTCAGTTTACGACCGCCAGCTTTTGACCTTCTGTTTTTGGTCACAAAAAGGTCGCAAATGAAAAAGCATGACCTTTTAGTGACCAATAGTGGTGGTCACAAGTTGACATATTTCTTGTAGTGCCACGGGAGGACCCCGCCGCTGGCCATGGCGCCGCCGGTGCGCGCCTCGGCTCCCTCGCCGCCAGCCGCCTCCTCCACCGTCGCCGGCTGCCTCGTTGCTGGATCTGGGCGGGTGGATGAGATCCACCTGTCCCCGATCCAAACGCCGCCCCCTCACGCCCGGTCCTCCCCATCCCGCATGACCCCGTCCAGCTTCCCGGGAGGTGACTTTTTTGCCTAAGTCCCCAGGAGATTACATCTTGTGTGCTACTTTGTCATGCCATAACTCTCTGACCGTAGATCCATTTTGTGCATACGATATATCAAAATGTTCATCATGAGGTTCTCTTCATTTCATTCCATTGTGCCATGCTTGTTTGAGTCCAACTTGATGCCATTATCATTGTTGCAAGTGTGCTATATGATGTTAACTGTTGTCTGTTATCAGAACTTGGGGATTTGTCTTTTTTATTGCATTTTGTGTGTGCATCCTATGAGCTTGATGTCTACATGCGTTTTGAGCTACATCATGCCATATTTACAGTGGTGCAATCCATGTATTTTTTGTGCTCGTGAAGTAGGGTACCTGCTGTTACTGTTTTGTTAGGCTGAATCTGTTATATCATGATGCTATGTAAACCTGCTGCTACAAGTCATTCTATGCATAATCTGGAGATGTTCACTAAGAATGTTTTGCATTTATAGCCTGCTGTAGCTTGTTGTAATCTTGCTCTCAATTTGCTAAATAATGTTGCTGTCAGCCTGTTAACATTAAGTTCAGTTTTGCCATGTCAATAACTAGTGCTCCATGCACCCCTATGACTATGATATTGCCGTGCTTAGCTTCATAATCATGTCTTCTTACTGTTGGTCACCTTGTCATGCCATGTATTGCTCTATGGTGAGTTGTACAATCTCACCAACATGCCTACTTATCGTTGTTCCTGCCATGTCTAAATCTGTCATATCATTTTCTATGTTTGCATGGATCCTACCATCTTTTCTGTTGATCTTTGGAATAAGTTCAATAAGGGAATTTTGTTCTTTGTCTTTAGTATTAGCATGCAATGCCTTCGGTTGCCATGATAAGTTCCTGTATCATGTTGTTTGATAGCTCTAAACATTGCAACCTAATGTCATTTCTGCCATGCTTAGTGATTTTCTGCTAAGTCTGTAAACTGTTATTATTTGCAATCTTGCCATGTCCTCTTGAGCATGCTATAGTGTTTTGTAGAGATAGCTCAGTGTTCATGTTTTGTCATGCTTTACCTGTACATCATGTACATGCCTTTTCTCTTCATGTTGAGGTGCTGTAATATATTGTTTTGATCCTTGCTAGATGCCTAGTTGCTGTTTTGGACAGCTTGTCCTTTAAACTTGTTTCATGTGTATTTGTTGAACCGTTGCTTCGTTTTGAGTGTGCTCTATATGGAACTTGCTTAGATTTGCATGTAGTTTAATCTTATCATGTTGCATCCATGCTTTGGGAGTGTTTGCTTGATGTTTGAATGTATTTTTGCATCAATACCATGTTTAACTTGTTTTGCTCATATCTTCTAGGCCGTAGCTCCGAACTAAATGAACTTTATATGTAACTTGACTGGAATTTCGTGTAGATCATCTTGGTGCATCTTAACTTGCTGTTTAACAACTTGACCATAAGGTTTATTTAGATCTGGACCAACTTCGAAATTTTGCATATGAGGACTTACCGGATTTGTTATATGTTGTTTCCGGCCTCATTTAAACTTGCTTTGATGTGTTGTTCTTGTTTGAATCATCTCTTGACATGTGTAGCTTCATTTAGCCTTTGTCATGCATCATACTTGGTTGTGCATCATGTCATGTTTATGTGTTGTGTGTTTACCTAGTTGTTTGCTTCTTTCCGGTTGTGCTCCTTCTCGTTAGTTCCTGTTTCGTTGCGATTGTGAGGATTCGTTCGTATACGCTTGGTTCGTCTTCGTGGCTTCATCTTCTTCATGGACTCGTTATTCTTCCTTGCGGGATTTCAGGCAAGATGACCGTTACTCTGGATCTCACTACTATCATTGCTATGCTAGTTGCTTCATTCTATCGCTATGCTGCTACCTATCACTTGCTCTTCAAACCTCCCAAATTGTCATGTCAGCCTCTAACCTTTTCACCCTTCCTAGCAAACCGTTGCTTGGCTATGTTACCACTTTGCTCAGCCCCTCTTATAGCATTGTTAGTTGCAGGTGAAGTTGAAGTTTGCTCCATGATGGACAGGATTATGTTGGGATATCACAATATCTCTTATTTAATTAATGCACCTATATACTTGGTAAAGGGTGGAAGACTCGGCCTTATGCCTGGTGCTTTGTTCCACTCTTGCCTCCCTAGTTTCCATCATACCGGTGTTATGTTCCTTGATTTTGCGTTCCTTACGTGGTTGGGTGATTTATGGGACCCCCTTAATAGTTCGCTTTGAATAAAACTCCTACAGCAAGGCCCAACCTTGGTTTTACCATTTGCCTACCTAAGCCTTTTTCCCTTGGGTTTCCGGAGCCCGAGGGTCATCTTTATTTACCCCCCCCCCCCGGGCCAGTGCTCCTCCGAGTGTTGGTCCAAACTAGAGCACCGTGCGGGACCGTCCCTTGGCAACTTGGGTTACGTTGGTACATGTATGCTTCGCTCATCTGGTGTGCCCTGAGAACGAGATATGTGCAGCTCCTATCGGGATTTGTCGGCACAGTCGGGTGGTCTTGTTGGTCTTGTTTTACCATTGTCGAAATGTCTTGTAAACCGGGATTCCAAGACTGATCGGGTCTTCCTGGGAGAAGGAATATCCTTCGTTGGCCGTGAGAGCTTGTGATGGGCTAAGTTGGGACACCCCTGCAGGGTATAAACTTTCGAGAGCCGTGCCCGCAATTATGTGGCAGATGGGAATTTGTTAATATCCAGTTGTAGATAACTTGACACCAGATTCGATTAAAACACATCAACCATGTGTGTAGCCGTGATGGTCTCTTTTCGGCAGAATCCGGGAAGTGAACACGGTTTTGGGTTATGTTTGACGTAGGTAGGAGTTCAAGATCACTTCTTGATCATTTCTAGCTTCACGACCGTTCCTTTGCTTCTCTTCTCGCTCTTATTTGTGTATGTTAGCCACTGTATATGCTTAGACGTTGTTGCAACCTCACCACTTATCCATTCTTTTACCCATTAAGCTTTGCTAGTCTTGATACCCATGGTAATGGGATTGCTGAGTCCTCCTGGCTCATAGATTACTACAACAACAGTTGCAGGTGCAGGTTATGTGATGATTATGATGCGAGAGCGATGTTTGCTTGTCTTGGAGTTCTTCTTCTGCTTCTTCTTCGATCAGGGGATAGGTTTCAGGTTGGCAGCCTGGGCTAGCAGGCTGGATGTCGTTTGAGTTTCTGTTTGTGTTTCATCCGTAGTCGAATGATGTTCTTGTGTATGATGATGTTGTATTCGTGTGGCATTGTATGCCTCTTGTATGTATCCCCATCTATTATGTAATGTTGATGTAATGATATCCACCTTGCAAAAGTGTATCAATATGCGGTTCTATCCTTGGTGGGACCTTCGAGTCTCTTTAGGATAGTATCGCATATTGGGCATGACAGATATCATCTTTGTGCGTAACAAGCAAAGAGATCTGACGGAAGACAACTTGTTTTTCATTGAAAATCGATCAGCTTCACCAGCCGACGCAACCATGAGGCGCAACCATGAGCATCGATAGGTCATCGTGGTCATGCACCATCCATTTGACATCAAGTTTGGGTGAGGCACCTATGAAGTTCGACAAATCCTCACTGTGGTCTGTTTCTTCTCAGTAATCAAGCTCGAGGAAGGAAGAACCACGTGGCAGAGGACAGTGAGGCGGAACAACAATAGCCATCCAATTTTGTGCAGTTCCACTAAAATTGAGGAAGACATGCCCGGGTATGGAGATACGCATCGCTGTTTCCAAAAATATAAAAAAGGGATATAGAGTTGTTACTTTGTTTTACAAGATTAGGAACGACATCTCAATTGTCAGAAAGAATTAATGAAAAGTACACCAATAAACAGAAGCATCATAATTATCTTGATGGGAACTAAACCAGGATACCCGAGAAAAAAGCATTTCTTCATTTAACCAGTGATAGTACTACCACCATATGGACAATGACCGCACAACCACCATGTACTTTTTGTCGAAACAACATGTATACCTCCACCGAGGCACAAATCAGGACAACTTTTTGAGTGGCATTTCCTCTATAATAGTACTAGTAGGTGATGTTGGACCAGCCGACGAACCCTAGCTACTATACATGGGGAGCTGGGGAGTAGTCGCATAGAAGAAAACCCACACGTAGCGACCTGGGGAGGTGGACCAGTACAAGAAGTTATACCTCAGGTGGGCGAGATGTCGTTTAGGCGTGCGGGCGGGATCTGCCCACACGATGGCAGCGAACAAGGGCGTGGAGGATCTTCGTCCGCGCCAGCGCCGGTTGTGAGAGAATGGTGCGCATCGGCTTCCTCCGTCACCGACGGCAGCAACGTCAACGCTGCACCTCCTAACCTATCGCAGCAGACGGGATTCGGCCGAATCTATGACCACCGGTGAGGAGAGAGATAGAGTGGACACTGTCGTCTTGTTTTGATATGGAGAGGGTGAGAGAGCGAGATGCGAGAAACTCTATCAAACAAGAGGCTATAATGGAGTAAAAAAATCTCTCCATAGCAGTGGTTTTAAATAGAATACGCGTGTTCCCGGAAAAAAGAAACGAAAACTGGCGGACAATTTTTTAAGGGTCTGTCTAGGACACATCTAGATGTGACATAGTTATGTCACATCTAAGTTGATGTCCACTCTGTTTGTGGTCTATTTTTTTGTCCTAGTTTTTTTTGTTTCTTGTTGCTACATTATATACTTGTGGGAGCTTAGATGTGATATCCTTAAATAACATCTAGATGTGAATTAGACAAACTGATTTTTTAACATACCAAGAAAGAAAACTCGATCAAAAACACGCCCCCGCTTCCAGGTCGCGAGAGTCGTCGCGCACACACACATAGACATAGACATGCATATCCATGTTTACATAAAATTCCATTTCCATCTCCATCTCCAATCATATTTGTCCAACTGGCACATTATTTACGTTGTTAATTATATACACAGCAATATTAACGTACAACATCTCTTGTTTACGGACGTCCGGACCGCTGCCACGGCCGGTCCTGACCAACCCGAACCCTCTTCATCACCCACGCGTGCTTCCCGCCCGAAATGATCAGTGCTGCATTCATACCCAGCCAGAGCGGACACAACCTCTCACTGGCGCCGGCATTGAAGCGGCACGCCGGTTGAGAGAGCGCCGCCCGCGCCGCTTCCGGGTGCATGCGGCTGCTCCGCGTTCAAAGGTCGCAATAGTCGGCTACAACATGCATGTAAAAAGTTCTTGGGAGTCCGTGCTACAGCTAGCTGTCCTCCCCCAACTTGTCAATATCTTCCAGTAGTGCTAGTACTCCATGGCGTGATCCATCGACAAGCAGGCGAGAAATTTATCGTATACTCGGTTTGCGGTGAGTGGCATGCCGAGCGATCGTGTGGGGTCGAGCCATGGAGGACGGTGAAACACGAACACGACAGACGTGATTTAAACGTTGGTTTTGCTCGATGGCGCGATCCAACAAAATGAAACATTGGTTTCTCACTGTTTCCATTTTTTCTCCAGAAAAACGGAAACTTTCCACTTCATTTTCATTCGTATTCCAAGGTTGCCACATTACAACATTCCATCAAATACAAAGGAAAACTAACACGCATGCTGATGCATATCAATGATTCACATATCATAGCCAATATTTACTTCACAACTAAAGAAAAAAGTTGTGAGAGCGTGTATGAAAGAAAAACTACTGATGGGGTCACTACGACTTAAACCCTAAACATGATTTAATTTCATGGCCTGGTAGAACCTGTCGAAGGAAAGATGGCTGGCACCCTCGGATTATACGATGCTTTTGTGCAGTTCCACTAAAATCGACCTGAGCATCCCTGATGGCAAAGATATTGAAGAAGTGTGATTAGAATAATAGTACTGGCACTAGTTCATGAGACATAAACTCATCACAAGTAGAAGCCGGTAGAAGTAGAGAAAGATCGACATGGAGATGGAGCTACGGCAGTGGAGCAAGCTGGCTCCAAAAGGAAGATGGACTACCTGGGACGTTGGGCTGTAGCTAGAAGGGCGGTTGGGACGCGGCATTGGCCTATACCGCGGTGACCCCCGATTGGGACGCACCAACTGTGGGTTTTCTCCCTTGCCAATGTCGACCGCGTCTACGCAGAACATTGTTCCCTTCCCCCGGCTGCGGGATCAGGCCCGTCGTTATATGCTTGTGAAGAGAGCAACCTAAGGAAGCAGGCTTGTAGCTTAGGCTCCTGCTAGTGTATATATAGTGGTTTTATTTTTCTCTCCATATCAACCATTTTATATTGCATACGTGTCATTCAAGAGTGAAATGATGGTTGCTTCTTTCGACTAACTTACTGTGTGATTTGACTGCTCCTTAGTGGCCCCTACACGTACTCCCCCTACGTGTATGCAACAGTCACACGTACACATGGATGCAAAAACATGCGCGACGCCCTAATGCATGCATGTCCGAGCACACGACGGAACACACACAGTCACGCTCAAGTGCTCAACCTACACGTGCATGCACACACATACTCAGTCAGGGTGAGCTAGTGACCGTATAAACACCGGAAAATATATATATTGAGCGCAATGAGCGTATTATGAAGTCCACTGACCGTATTTTTACAAATGTACAGTGACAGACAGTGTATTTATCTCGTTTGAAATTAAGCCATATTAACCGGAGAGGAGGCAGTATGGACTAGCATTACTTTTTTGTGTCCCGTCAACTTACCGAACAAGGAGAAGGTTGCAGGATGGGAGAAGCTTGCGCGCGGTGGCTCGCAGGACAAGGAGAAACTTTATTTTTGAGGGGACAAGGAGAAACTTTTGACTAATGCAAGCTCTCCCTCGCTCAGGCGGTGGACGTGCAACAGTTAATTCGGTGTCAGATTGCCAGAAGCATACACTATACTACTAGTGCTATTATTGTTCAACTTCCCGAATAGGCGAACAGCCAAGCGCAAAGTTTACTAGTAGTACTAGTACTACTACTATAGTCTATAAAGGTATGTACTATACTAGTACTAGGAACCGGATGAGGAGCGGCTGCACTCTTATTATAATTTTAAAATGTGATAAAGCAATCTTCAACACATTTGGTTCTCTTCGAGGGTTCTCGCATGTGATAATGGAAGTTGATTGCATGGAACACTCGCCACAATTCTCGCTTAATTCTGGCTCATATCATGTTACAAATAGGAGCGCTCGGTAATATTTCCTCTTTTTTTGTTGGCCATGTTTGGATCCCTAAGTTAGAGTTAGTTTTAGTTAGTTGAGGCTCAAATAACCCAAAAGTATCCAAACATGATGGGTTAGTTGGATCTAACCCACCCGAAAAAACTAGCCCACATTAGTGGAGCTTATTTGGGTTAGTTCTCCTAGGCCCACTAGAAAAATTAGTAAAAAAAGTTACTCTTCCCATCCAAACAGGATCCAAAGTAGTCAAATGATTGAGAAAGAATATTTATTGTCAATCTAACCCTACCATCCAAACAACTCTTTGGTTAGAGTTAGTTTAAGGTTAGTTCAAGGTTAGATAACTCTGACCTCTAACTGAGTTAGAGTATCCAAACAGGGTCGTTATTCAGCATGTAAACAGGTCAGCAAACCTTGCGGCGCATCTTCGTGCGAACCGTGCTTGCTGCACTTTGAATGTGGCTGATAGCTGGCTTGATGAAACACCTCGCTTCCTACTTCTTTTTTTGCGGTGTACCTCACTTCCTAGTGACCAGTGTCTTGGCTGATCGTCCTAAGAATGCTTATATATGAATAAAGCTCTCTCATTTACCTGCAAAAAAGATTAAGCCATATTAACCGGAAAGGAGGGAGTATGGACTAGCACTACCTTTTGGTGTGTCCCGTCAACTCGTAGAACGAGGAGAAGCTTGCAGGACAAGGTGAAGCTCGCTTACGCCTTTTTACTAATGCAACCTACCCTCGGTGGACATGCATCAGTCCATTCGGTGTCAGATTGTCAGAGGCATACACTGTAATACCCAACATGCGGAGTACCATCATTGTTCGACTTCATGAAGAGGCGAAGAGCCAAGCGCAGTAGTACGAGTAGTACTACTACTAGAACCGCGTGGTGGAGCGTATGTACTCTTATTTTTTTTATCTTTGATAAAGTACACGTTTATTCCGGAGAAGGGCGGAAAACGGCAGCCCAACATGTAATGAATGATATCGATCAACCAACCATGCTCGAATATATCTTGGCCACCGTGCGAGCCCGTCTGTGTGTTCTCGGTCCTCGTCTCTCTCAACGAACGGCGGGTTGGCTCTTTGCCGTCAATTGAGATCGGTTTGCTCACACTCTTGTCCCACATGTCAGTGATATGCCAAGAGGAGGTGCGTTGACCGAGTGGTCATACACGTGCTTGGTTTTGCACCTTCATACTACTCCTCCCTCCGTCGCAGTTTACAGGTCGTGCTTCATTATGATGCATTTCTCTCAATGCATTTCCACCACCAGGGAGACTTTAGACGCGTTTGGTTTAATGCTCAATTAATTAGGGCGTGATAACTGCAATCAAGTCTACAAATTTTCTCTCTATGTACTCCCTCCTTTCCGGTTTATAGGGCTTATCTCAAAATTTTAGTTTTTCCATTTTATAAGGCTCAATTTGGTTGTTTTCCATCACATGTTCATATTCCAAGGTGCATTAAATCATTGCATGCAAGTATTAAGAGAAAATTGACCAATGCATGTACTTTATGCATGCATGCATTGCAATTAATGCACTAATAAACATAATTTTTTTGAGGATAACAAGAGCATTAATTAGGTGCTTTTGCAAAACCACAAAAAGTATTCCACCACTTGCCATCTACCTTGATTGGTGAGATTTTTGAATTGAGCACTATAAACCGAAAAGGAGGGAATAATACTACGGAGTGGAGTAAGTGCATGCATGTGTGTACCCGGGGTGGAAGCACTGCATGCATGTGTGTACGCATTATTCCCTCTAGTAATAGACGCCGTGCTATAACTACCAATGCTATTTTTCAGGCCGATCGCTAGTCGCCTTGGTCCCACAGATTTTTTTTCTTTTTTCTGAAGCGCGCTCTATAAACAGTGACGGATGGAGTAGTATGAGCGAATTCAAAGAAGAGCGTATTGATGGTTGCTTCTTCCGAGCAACTTACAGTGGGAAAGGTGGGGCTTATGATTTGACTGTTCATTACTCACTATTAATGCGGCGCAACAACCGAGCTGAGTCTCCCATGCAGTTGTGCACTACCCCCTCGGTTCTTAAATATACTTCGGAGTATTTTTCTTTCTAGAGATTTCAATGAGTGACTACTTAAATATTTGTCTTTTTAGAGATTCAAATGGACTACTACATACGGATGTATATAGACATATTTTAGAGTGTAGATTCAGTCATTTTGCTCCGTATGTAGTCACTTGTTGAAATCTCTAGAAAGACGAATAGAGTATTTAGGAACGGAGGGAGTACACATATGAAGCAAAATGAGTGAATCTACACTCTAAAATATGCCCATTTGAAATTTGTAAAAAGACAAATATTTAGGAACGAAGGAATATAATTTTGTGCATGGCACATGGACCTGGATGATGAAGAGGCTTATGGCAATGCTATCAAGCTTCCATCATTTATTTAAATAATTGACATACTATACAAATAATTTTCCAGCGACATGAAATTGTACAATGGTGTGAGCTTTTAGCTTTTGTTTTGTGTGTCTTGCCATCGATGCTCTTTCGGAAATAATAAAAAACTAACTTCCTTGCTAATGCATGTCAATTATTAGCAGATCAGAGCTAATAATTACATCACAACTGAAGACAGAGTTGTGAGAAGGTGTTAAATTAAAATTGATACATGCTTTCATTGGCAGCAACGTCCCCCCAGCTCTGTCTAAATCAACAAGGCATGTTGGGAAAAAAGTAGCTGTCTAGAGCATGCAACATTCCGATTATTTTGTGCAGTTCCACTAAAATAGAGTTGACTGTCCCTGTTCCAAAGATATTAAGTGTGACTACAATAATAGAGGACTGCTGATGAAACAATAAACACACAAATAGAAGCCGGTCACCTTTGCAGTCTCTCTTAAGACTAACTAGTTGGAGAAGATTAGGCTCGGAGTTGGATGAGGAGGATAGACCAAAACCAATCTCCCTTTGTGCAGTCGCACTGAACTATAGAGACGTTGCCCGTGTGACATTTTAGTACAACTACACAAAACACTCATAAGAAATGTAATTTGTGCAGTTCACCAAAAGGTCGCAATAGCAACGAGGTGAAATGGATAGCCCTGTTTGGAAAAAAGAGGTAGAAAGAAAACAATTATTGGCCAATAACAGTTGATGACACATGTGACGACAAAAAAGAAGCATATTCCTTGTCCTAAGGGAAGATAACAACACTGTTGTGTTTGTCTAAAACGGTGTGAGGGCGAGAATGCAATATGGAAAGTACGCCAGACGAGCTACGTTTTGGGCAAAGAACTATGGAAGATCCACATGCAGCGACGTGGGAAGACGGGCAGTGGAGCAAGGCCTGAGGGGATAACTGGAGGTCGTCGGGATGTAACTAGGTGAGCGGCGGCGGGCGGAATCTGCAAGCAGGTGGCATAGGCCCTGCCGCGCGGGAGCTTGGTCAGAGAGAACGGCGTGTACCGCAAATCGAGACGTGCTGCCTTGGCACCATCGAACAGAGAAACGATGCACTTCCTCCCTTTCCCCGGCGGACGGGATGCGGCCGGATCAGTGACCAATGGTGATAGAGAGAGAGAGGCCACCTCACTCCCTTTCCCCCGGCGGACGGGATGCAGCCGGATCAGTGACCAACGGTGAGAGAGAGAGAGAGGCCACCGCAGCCTTGTGTGAGATACTCTGAAGAGCGACAAACCAGGCAGGCAGGCTCCATTGTATATAGTTGAGCAGACTACCTTTTTCTCCATAAAAATCGTTTTATATTCTGTGTACGTGCCATTGAGCGCTATAACTTTATTTAAAAATAAAGCGGCAATGCGTCAAGTCGAACTTTGTTTCGTGCACGCGTGGTACATGACCTCCCTAGGTAAACAACCGCTATAGGCGTTCAAATTAGCACGTGGGCTGCCATTTCGTAAAGAAATGAGCTCCACCGTGTACCCGCGCAGGTGTGGCTGGGCACGAAGCGTGAGTACGTGCACGGTGCACCTATTCTCTTCTTGTATACGTACACCACCTACGTGGGGTTGTGTGAGAGAGATACAAACCTAGAGAGATATAGTGTGTGGGTTCTTGAGAGTTTTTTTTGGGGGGGGGGGGTCAATCAAAAAATGTAACATATGCAATGGGTGTGAAATAGAGTCCTGGATATAACATATATATAGAGGGGGCGATCCACGAGAAGAGAGTGGAGGTATCATCGGCTTGAGGTGTCCATAGAATCAAAGAGAGGGATGATGTGTGTGTGTGCGTGCGCGCGATCGATAAAGACTGCCATCGAATTTGTGTGTGCCCACATCAAAGATATAGAGTGGCTGGCCTACTGGAACGTGAGAGGGGACATGTGCAGTTTGTCTCTGTGGCATGGATACCTACCTGCAGCGCTCGACTATCGGTGTGTGGTGGGGGAAGAGGGAGGCCCAATTAACTATAGAGGTACAATGGCTGGTATATGTGTGGAGGAGGAGAGAGGCCTACCTCATGTATTAAGGAGATCAATTTTCCTCATGTATTAAGGGAGATCGATCGGCATCCATGCATATGTGCAGGAGAGGAATAAGGTTGGGAGAGAGAAGGAGCTAGAGTGTTGGAGGGGGTGGTAGTGGAGTTGCTTCTAACAAATGGTGGGATAGGCTTGCTAGACAGAAGGAGGGCACGCCCGCAATATCAATAAGAGAGGAGATGGCTGCTTGTTGTCTGTGCACGTGCGTGTGAGAGACGGGTCAGGAGGCATGCATGAATGATGAGGGGGGACGATATGGCTGTGGTAAGCAGACGTAACTACATAGGAAGATAAATCGCCCTTTGTTAGAGAAAGGAGAGACATAACTTGTGAGGTACGTCGATCCATGGGGGGTAGTTAAAGTTGATCTAGGTATATGTTGGGAGATCGATCGGTATACATGCATGTGTGTGTTAGAAGCAAATGAGGCACGAGGAGAAGGATAGAGAGAGAGGGATCCATCTAGGAGGTGGTACGAGAGGCATACTATATCGAGGGGGAAGGAGTGTGCGAGTACGAGATCGATGAAAAGAGTGGTAGGAGTGAGGCATGGACGGTGACAAGAGAAGAGGGGAAGCTTGTGTTTGTGCTAGCCACACCTGGCTCAAGAGGCATATCGATCGATGTGTGCCGTAAAGAAGGAGCTAGGGGGCCTACACACACCGTGGGTGAACGACCTAAAGTGAAAAGACGAATTTGCATGATGGAGCTAGAGAATGCTGAGGGAGGGTGAGAGGGATGCGGGCGTGTGCATGCACGAGAGAAAGTTAGCGCTAGCTACAAAGATAAGAGGGTTGTGTGGGTGTAAAAGATGAATAGAGATCATATATACTTCATTATAAAAAGCGAATTCGGATATTTGAAGAATTTATCATAGTGTTTTAAACCGACGCATGTGTGAATATATATATATATAATAGTGATACACATGGTGTGCTTATGAACATGTTATACTACATATAATATATTTTATCTCTACTCTTATAAAAAAATGGAGTTGTTGATGATGGTGTGCCTGCCATCCTGTAATATAGGCTGTCTGATTTATATCTGACGGATAGCAAGGAAACTATGATGGTTGAAGTTGGCAACAATCATGATTGTAAATTCTTATTGAAATAGAGAAACGGATTCAAATTTAGTTTGAATTGCAGTGGTAGTATAGAGATTTGGAATGCACTAAAAGGTTGGTATGAGTAGGTTACATGCATTATACAACAAGCGAAAAAAATTAATTGGACATAACATGGATTCATAC
Source organism: Triticum aestivum (assembly GCF_018294505.1). NCBI lineage: Eukaryota > Viridiplantae > Streptophyta > Magnoliopsida > Poales > Poaceae > Triticum > Triticum aestivum. Next base: position 419,363,397 of record NC_057801.1, on the reverse strand, counting down.
TAGCTTTGAATAGCATTTGTATAGTAAAACGGGGCAAGACTCTCTCTTTGTGTGGTGTGAATAGTTTTATTTTTTTCTTTTTCTTTTTGGTTGAGGGAAGTGCGAATTGATTTGGTACGTACAAGTACAATACTACTACACGTTAGGCTTGTCCCTAAAATTCAACCCGCGTCTTGTTATATCCCGAAAATTCAAATATCGTGCTCCCAAAACTGGCGCCTTCACAACCCGCGCCTTGCTATCCCGAAATTACAACGCGCGCGAAAACTCCCTCCAGCTGCCAAATTCTGACACGTGAAATCCCCCTTCTAACCCTGAGCCGAAAGGGCCGCTAGTTCAAATTGGTGGGGGGTACTTTTGTAACACACCCTACATTTTGGACAAGCGCGTCCCTAAGTCATGCTTCACCCCCTCCCATCGCCCCCTTTTCGCCATTCAAAATCCCAGGCCGCCATAACCTCTCTGCTCCAGCCGGGAAACCCCACCCTCCTCTGTTTGCCACATCACCGCTGCCCAGCCGGAGCCTCTTCCCCGATGACGTCGTCCACCGCAACAGCTCGATGTCCCTCGTCTACCTCCCCGGATGAGGATCCGTCGTCCATCTCTCCGTCCCGCTGGTTCAGCCGCCCCGTCCTCCACCTCCAAGGAGCTGCTCCGATGATCGCCTCGTCTATCGTGGTTGCTCCATCCCCACAGCGCCGCCTTAACTTGCTCCACTAGAATCGCAGCATCCTCACCGACTCCTTGGACGAAGCCGAGGCCTACTCGGCGCCACCAAAGAGGTTGTACACTCATCGCATCGCAGCTTCTCCTTAACTCGACCTCCCGGCACCGACGGTGCTCCATCCCGCACCCCCATGAAGAGGCTACCTTGAAGCCAGCATCGCGGGCGACATCTCCACGGCGGCTCTCCCCAGTGTGAGGCCCCTTCGGCGGCGGCGTCCATACGAGTCGGATGTGTTGTTGCTGCTCCGGCTCTCGCTCGCTCGCACGTGCTGCTACTGCTGCTCCGGCTCTCGCTCGATCGCTTTCTCACCCAGCTGCTGCTGCTGCTCTCCCCCTCGCTCATGCTGCTTCTCTGCTCCGATTAAGCCACACTTTAGTCGACTGAATCGACTTTTGGGTCAGTCGATTTTCAGGGGTTGGGGGGCTCGCCGGAGTTAAGGAAGAACCACCCGCAGTGGTGACGGGGGCTCGCCGGAGAGGTACCCCACTATCTATCTTAGGGTTCAGGGTGGGGGCGGGGGGGCTAGAGGGCTGGCCAGGGCGGCGGTGGGGAGTTGTTTTGAGGTGGCGAGGCGGCACTGGGGCCGGTGGTTCGGCCAGTGGTGGCTGGCGGCTCAGGGGGGTGCAGGTTGAAGATGAACCGCGGGCCCTCCCTAAACTACATGTCAAGTGCCTCTCTGCTACCATTGCGTTCAGTTTCGATAGTAGCATTCAAATTCGACAGTAAATTTCAGTTTTGACAGATAAGTTTAGAGTCAACAGTTTTTACCTCATCTGTTGTAGTCAGGTGGTTTTTGGTGATGTAAATTTTACATCCATTTTACATCATCTATTGGAGATGCTATTAGAATCCCACTTGAGATTGACGATGTATGTCTTGTGCTGCTTCAGCCTTGACATCTTACGGCTCACCGGAGCTGCTCCAACGACAGAACAATCCATCACAATAGAGTAGTGCACTGGACACCGTCTACAGATTCCTCAGATCTTCCTCCACACCTCCGACAGCCACCTCTGCCTCAACTGCTTCAGCGACAAACCCAATTATTCATGCATTTTGTTGAAAGGAATGAAGCAAAACATCCACCTAGACCTACTTTTCAAAATCCTATGCATGAAAACAAGACCAAGTGCATTAGTGCCAGAATAACATTCTAACTGTACACGCTTTCATATGTTTTCACTTTATTTTGGCCATGTTTCTTTGCATTCCTCTGCTCTTCCAATTCCTGTAAACCAAACACCCAAGTTGTCAGAAATCCTGTATTTACAAATGCTCTGTTTACCATGTGCATTTTCCTATCCTATTCCGATGTTTTTCCTATCCCTGCGTTTTAGGATCATGCAAGCCAAATGAGCCCATACAGAATTACTTCAGTTACACGTACGTGTTGAAGGGAACTTTGTGTGGTTTGTCCTGCTCCTGCCACGACATCGTCCACCTCACATGAGCTGCTCCATCGACAGAAGCATCCACCAAACCAGACATCACGACTCCTGACTGTCTTTCGCCGCCTCAGATCTCCTTCCCTGCCGCCGGCACCCACCGCAACGGCATCACCATCATCGACTCAGCTGATGAACCTGAGGAGTACATGGGTCCACAAGAGAGGTCGCACTCTTTTGTTTCTGCTTATGTTATGCATTGCTTAAACTTACCTGCTACTTTATCGTCCTATTCAGCTCTTGGACTCCCAAGTCAGGTCCAAATTAATGTTCAAACTTGAATTCTAAATTAGTTGTGGGGCACATATCGAGGCAGCAATGAATAGTATGTTTGTCTAATGTCTGGTTCACCTAGGGTATGCCTATGTTGTTCATCTTGGGTGGGAAACAAATAGTAAAGCAATCATCATCTGTCTTTTTATTAATTTAAAGCAATCATCAGCCTGCTATCATTATTTTTGGATCCATCCACTGGTTGTTACCATCACTCTAAATTTCTGCATGCTCTCCTTACATAATCTCACCATATTTTTTTCGTATGCATGTCAGATATTGTACACAGTCATGTTGAACATGTAGAGAAAAAGAGAAGAGTTTTGCGCGGCAATACAATGTCATGTAGACATCGCTCCATGGTGGGTTCAATGGCAAACCCTCCCTGCCCCTCTCCAGATTGTAATCCAGAGGAAGATATCTGTTCTGAGGCTGATTCAGACGCTGCTGACCACTCCTATTTACCCCCCGAGGTGTTTGATCTATCTTGGCATGATGATGTTAGTCATATCATGCATATGTTGCCTTGCAGTGCCTACTTTTGACATCATATATGTCATCTGCTTAGTTTAGACATGTTCTGTAATGTCACCTGTTTAGTTTCTATATCATATATGGGAATTAATGCAGTCTCATGTCTTTTAGCCAGCCATAATATATGTGAAATGTGCAATCCCATACTGTTTAACCAGGCATCATATATTTGAATGATATCTTGCCCATCCTTTTCTTCATTACATTTCCATTTGTTTACAATGTTTGTACATTAAACTACTCTTCATGTGAATCAGCCATTTGGGTGGGAGATGGAAAAATCTAGAGTGAAAACAAGGCCTTCAGAGCAGACAGTGCTACCTGTCGAAACAGATCTCTTGTTGGGTCCCGATAGCTCCTCAGAGATGGATTCAGAGACAGATGACCAGTCCTATTCCCCCACCGAGGTGTATGCCCAAACTTGGCACGGTTATACTGCTCATATCATGCATATGGTATCTTGCATTGCATAGTTTAGCCATCATATACACAATATTCAACACCATGTTCTTAGTTCAGACATCATATCGAATGCCCTCTGTTTAGCATATAAATCACATATGTGAATTAAATGATGCGATCCTGATTACTTAGATACCATGTAGGTGAATTATGTCATGCGATCCTGTTTAGTTATTCATCATATCTTTGAATTATGTTATGCTATGCTATCCAGTTTAGATAGACATCATATAAGTGAAATTATGTCATGCTATCCATTTTAATTAAACAATATACATGTCAACTATTTCATGCCTTTCTTCCACACTATCTATTGCATCTGTCTCTCATACAATGTCTGTACATTCAACTATGTTTCCTGTTTATCAGCCATTAGAATTGGAGCGGGTGATGCCAGTATCCAGCGGACTAAAACACGGTCTTCAAATAAAACAGTGCTACCTCTTGGTAGAGATAGCAACCCGGTTGTACATACACAAGAACCGGCCCTACCAAACATAACCCAAACTCTTGCAGATTGTACCCCTACTACGATGGACAGAGAACCAGCTTCACCCAATCTAACCCCAACCCCAGCAGATAGTAACCCAGTTCCTGTTGACACAACACCATCTCCACCACAGAGCTCCCAAACAAGAGTAGTTAGTAAGGCAGCTCCAGTGCCCAAAGGGCCAGTACTACCACGGCGAACCCCAACTCCACCAGTTAGTACGCCTATTCCTGTGGAGGAAGCACAACCAGCTAGTCATAGTTTAGCAGCTATTGCATTTGATGTTGTTAAATCGTATGTGCGTATCTTCCCATCTTGGAAATATTATACTAAAGATGAAGGAAAATGCCAGTTGCAGGTGTTTGTCCAGGAGTTATGTGTAAGTAATATTATTCATGGCAATTACTTTGCTTTGCCCCATACATCCTACCTCCATGATGGTTATAATACAACAAATTTTCCCATTTTTCTCTATAGAGAAGGACCGATTTGGAAACTCAGGATGAGGTAACCGGTGCTAATACCTATGCTATCTTCAAGAATGCTTGGTGGCAGTATCATAATTACCTGAAGAAAACGTACTTCACCGGCAAAGAAACTCATCAAATTCCCTTATGTTCTCCTGAGACACATTTACTGGACGATGACTGGGAACGCCTTGTTCTGTACTGGTCCTGAACAAAGAATGTGGTAAGGTCTATGAGCTCATTTTCTATTTTTAAGTATTATATTCTTGCATCTTACAGTACTCTGTTCATGTAGAACAAGTGCCTAAACCTGAAGAACAAATGTTCTAATTTAAGATTCCACTGCTATCATAGTTCAAAAAAGTGCTAGGCGTTAATTGTGCGTTTTGCCACTGCCTTGCGCTTTACTGACCAAAGTGCATGCTTATGCGCAGTTATGCACAGATTAAGCGTAGTTATGCGCAATGCGTTTTGCCAATGCCTAGAGCCTAGGCGCTTAAGCGCTCGCTTAGGCGCACCTTTTTTAACTATGATTGCTTTGCTCTTGTATCACTGTATTTACTCATACAGACTTATTTTTAAATTGAAGGATCCAATCGAAACTCCAATGGCACAGCAGATATGTTCACGCATGTTTCTTTAACAGGTTTGCTCTTATCAATAGCTCTGTTGATTTCAATTTCAATTGTGTATACAGTTGACTTTCATATCATGCACATTACTAGCATCACAACAGAGCCAATAGTGTTGTTGTACATGTAGACCCGTGGTACCCATCTGAAATCTTGTTGTGCCGTGTAGTTTCCCATGCTTTGTATTCTTTCACTGCTGCTTTGTCTTGAACTGATATGATTTGAACCTTGTCTCTATTTTGATTTGGCAAGACAATGCAGTGACCATAGGACATAGATATATGTTTGATGCTTTTATTATGTACTAGTACTTGGCAATAGAATACTTGGTAGTTTAATCCTGTCCACCTTCTAATGAACTGGTTCACCAAAATGAGTTTCATATACTAGTACATGCTAAACTTGTTATGTGTCTGCTTGTTTCTTCTTTTAGAATGCTGACAGAATATTGTGGAAGAGTGCCTTATTAAGCAATGGTAAAGGAAGTAATGCTGATAAGGTTCAGGATAGTGACACATCCTTGTTGGTCTCCAACAAAGCTGATAAAACAGCTAAGGAATACTATCTTGAAGACAGCGAGACAACCCCAAAGTCCTGTCTTGGTTTAGTGTTTGAGTTACTAGCCACTAGCGCTTGCACAAGCTATTCAAACTCACTATCTGAATCAGTTCGATTTCTTGAGTCTCAACTACAAGCTGAAAGACATCGATCAGTTGTGCTGCAACAAGAAGCGGAAGGACTGTGGAAGTCCCTAGAGCATTCAGATGCATACTTTCTGGTGCAACAGCAAGCGTTGGAGGATTTTAGCGCCAAACAGGACAAAGCTAATAAGCTTGCTAAGCTTATTGCTAGCATGGTGGATACTCAGGATAACGTTTCTTGAGCTCTTATGAAGTTGTTTCAGTTATTCTCTTGTTTTAATTTGCTGCCGTGTTTATTTGCACTGGTGGCCAATTTTGACGGCCCGTGTATGTAATATGCTGCTTTGTTCCCTATATTTGCACTGGTGGCGAACTTTGATGCCCAGTGGATGTAATATGTATAATAGCGGTAATATGCTAGTGTTAATTGCTTGCTTATTTATTTCCTTATTGTCTTGTTTAGTTGTTTGCTTGTAGTCACTGCAGTTATTTTTCTGTGTTTTTCTAGTGGCCACAATAGCCTATTTTTGGTAACTAGGCCAAAATAATCATGGCAACACACGGACTGTTGTAACCATGGGCCTCCTGCAGGCCGTATGATCCATGGGCCTTCTTCCGGCCGTAGGACCATTGGCCTTCTATACGGGCCGTAGGATCCATTGGCCTTCTATACGGGCCTTAGGATTCATGGGCCTTCTACGGGCCGTAGGGTCCATGGGCCTTCTACCGGTCGTATGATCCATGGGCCTTCTACGGGAGAAACTATCCATCGGCGTCATATGGGCCGTAGGATCGATGGGCCTTCTGCGGGGCGTATCATCATTTCGCCAATCATGGGTCGTACTAGCCATGGACCATAATGGGCCGTTAATAGGCCGTATTTGATAACTCTATGAAAACAACCCAACGGGTTTTTTTTGACATGAAAACGGCCCAGTGTATTAACGGTCCGCAAACGGGCCGACTGTAACGACGGGCTGAATTTGGCCCACAAGCAGAAAATGAAAGTAACGGGCCGTATGTAACCGAATGCTGCAAATGAGCTCAAGAATCAATGGGCCCTGAGAAGGCCGAAAGATAACTTGGACTGGAAACGGCCCAATGGAATAACGGGCCGTTAATGGGTATAAAGTGATACACTGTTCATTACGGGCCAGTTTCACCACGGGTCGTTAATGGGCCAAGAGTTACAAAGGGCCTCATATGGGCCGAAAGAAGTCATGGGCCACACATGGGCCGGAAGTTAAAACGGGCTGGAATCATATTGGACGGCCCAGATGACGCTATCGGGCCTAATTCGGAGAGGTCGTAATGGGCCCTGGGTTAGCGGGCTGTAAATGGGCTATATGTGAATAGGCCGTTAACAGGCTTCCCGTGGGCCGGCCCACCACCTTTTGACCAAGTCAAATGGGCTGGCCTTTCCATAGGAATGGACCTCTGTTGGGCCGTGCCACGTGTCGCCGTATCATAGGCGCCTTTGGTCCAATGAGGGGATGACATTTGTCCCAACGGTGAGCCAACACGTGTTTCCTCCAGCCAATGATGATTTTACACGTGGGAAAACCCCATTGGTCGGGGCTGTTAACGGGCTATCGGATCCAAAACCGGACCCGATAGCTTAATGACGTTCCCTTATGGTGGATTCCACGTGTTGGTCACCCTTGACGAAAGCACTTCTGTGACGCGCGATTTATCGTCATGGAAGTGGACACTTCCGTGATGATAATTTTGGTAATGTCATGGAACACTTCTACGACAGCACAGGTATGACTATCTTGATTCTTTCATAAAATTGTCATGGATGTACATGCATGACAAAAAATGCGACCTACTGTGACAAACACATATCATCACGGAAGTGTATTTTTTTGTAGTGATCCTCCGAGAGATTTTGATGTAATAATCTGGCATGGTGAAACAAGTGTCTTGTGTGTATAAGTAGTACGACAACATTATTTATCACATGGTATATCATTGATAGAATTACAACTCTCATTGCTGGTTAGGAACTGTCGTTCGATTTCATTCCAACAGATGTCGTGCTTTATTCAATTTTGTATATTCCCCTTGCGACACCATCTAAAACCAGTGCCGTACCGATCTCTTGCAATATGAAAAGCGCTGAGGTAGAACACATGGGCCCCCAAACATGCAGGGTGGTCCTGCGGCCCAAAGTCCAGAACCGTGAGCCTGTCTGAGTATTATATTCTCAGCTGAACACCCATAATGCCCGTGTGTTGCATGTAACATCAAGATGCATTTGTATGAGTATTTTATCTTGCGAGAGAAAAAGATGAACGAGGGAATGCCTTATTTGCAAATGTGGAGAGGTGTGTGGGTACCTTTCTGCAAAATTGCCATAGTTTTCTTCCTATCCGTCAGATATAAATCGGACGACCTATATTGCAGGATGGCAGGCACACCATCATCACCAACTCATCTATACTGTGTCAAAAACAACTCTGTTTTTTATAATTATATATGTTATATATATTCCCCTTGATTTTTCTTACGTATAAAGTTGTGATATAGAAGATTTGTATATTTCTTTATAGGGGGAGTATCTCTCTGTCAAAAATATATTTATGTGTAACTAGTTACTCCTGTCTTTCTACTTCCTTTCGCTGATATGTCGGGCATCCGGCGACGGGGTCCACGTGCCATATGCACAAATTAGAGTGCACAACTGCACGGTAGACACACCCCGGTCGTAGCACCGCAGTAATGCCCAATGAGCCGTCAAATTACAACCCCCCCTTTCCAGCTTTAGCAGTAAGTTGGACGGACGAAGTGGTAATATTTCACTAGGCCTGAATGACTGAATCCCCTTCTCCCTAGTCTGCTTGTTCAGAGAAAACCCCCTCTCGGCGATTGCATAGGGTTTTCTCATGGAGAACCAGGTACAAATTCTTCATCCATCCCCGATAAATTCAAGTCCCTTGGTCGCGGGTAATTCTAGGATGGCAGCCGCCGCCGTTCATGCATTTTTCTTCCTACTGAATCTAGTGTGTTTCATTTGCAGTGCCCAAAGTGCGAGGACCCTACAGGTTTCTGCGCCCTCGGCGAGACGCCACACTTGTTCCTTCTCATCCTAACATAGGATTTTAAAACGCGCATACTATGTTCCTAGAATCCTCTTTTCTATCTGGGAGGGTGGTTTTTTTTTGAACATGTTGTCGACTAATTTGGAAATTTGGATTGCTATATTTGGATAAAAGGTACTACTAGTACGATGGTTAACACTGATGTGAAGGAGGAAGTTATTTCTAGATTTGGATAGGGAATACATTGTGTTCTCATATTACTTTTCCTGTAGTGCATTATTTTCTCTGCCAGAACACATGTACTCAAGATGCTCGGCCTTGCCATAACTGAATACACCAGTTTAATGGTCACAGTGAAGACAAGCCCTGGATATAAGTTCCAAGTTGAGTTCATGAACCAAGAAGATCGCTGCTTTTTTTATGGCCGAACTTGGATAATCTTTCTCAAGTGTTACGGACTGAAAGTTGGCGCATGAGTGTTGATGGAAATAGCAGAACCTGGTCTCATCCTCACTGAGATCTTCCACCCTGACGTCGTTCCAATTGTTCATCCATGTTAGTTTTGTATCTGGTTCTTGCTTGTTGCCTTGATTACTTCTTAATCCACCTATTCTGTCTAACTAATCACAATTTAACTTTAGAAGTAGCAACGAATCTCTCACGAAGATGCTACTTCTAACTAATATTTTTCTTATAATTGGTGGCACGTGTAGGTTTTTTCAGAGTTAAGCAGGCTGCTCGTTTGTTATTCTGTAATAACTCGGCTATTACTGATGGCACTGAAGTTGACTGGGACGACATCCACAAGTTCCTACACTTTATTGATCGTCTTGAGGTCCTTGTGGGGCGTTTCAATGGTGGAAGGCCACGTGGGATATGTGTGCCACTGTTGCACTCGTTGAACGGGTCCAATTGTGTCGAGAAACTTATGGTATGAGCTGTTTTCTGTTATATATGTTGTTCATAAACTATTGCTTGTACACAGTTTTACAATTGTGATCTTCTTTACACAGAAACCGCCCAGTTCTATTATTCCTATACAGATGCCTGACCATGATCGGGTCAGACTTGCGCCTGGTCACAACATGATGTTTATGTGGACCTACTCCATTCCTCTTGGAGGTGAAAAGATACTTATTCATGGGTGGTCTCAAATAATGAAGGCCCGTCCATCGTGGAGAATAGGACAAAAAATATATTCCTGCTTTTCCATGGCTCTAAAGCGAATATCCTATTTATTGACCACATTGCGAGATGAAGCCACTTTCAGAAGGTTGTGGATGCGCAGGGTGGCGCATGGGCCTTGTCCTGGGGCTTGGCGGCCTCACCCTTGGTTAACTGTAGGCAAAGTAGCACTGTTCGAGGCGTGCTTTGTATGGTTGAACATGTAAAAGTACTCATACTGCTTTCAGCTACGGTTGTTAAGTGCTCCTCTGGTTTCAGTTAAGGTTGTTAAGTACTCCTGCTGCTTTTATAGTCTGTCGTGTTTCTTCAGTCCTATCTTCCTCCAACCGCCAAAACCAAACCAACGCCGGCGGGGCCGCCTGCTTCCGCCTCCCACGGCTGGCTGTGCCTTAGTGCACGCATCGCCGCCCCACCGTCTCCTAAATCGTTAACGCCGACGTCCGAGGCCTTGCCGTCATCCTCCACGCACTTTGGTGCGCTCGCCGCGGCGCCGCCCTCTCGCATTGTCAACATGGTCAACAAACAACAGGAATCGATAGAAGTACGTGGACAGGATGACAATAGGGGCCCACCATGTCAGTGTATGGGAAAATAAAATGCTTCCTCCTATTGTTTTCCTGACATCTGGGACCCACGACATTGTGAGCGCATATAGTCAATAGACAAGAGAACAACAAAAGATCGGCTGACACCTGGGACGTAGCTGCTCGAGCAGTATTTTTTTGTTATTGTTGAGATGGAGCAGGGTTTGAGCTGGGCAGTGGCCCGTCTAGCCCAGGCTTATATTTTATTTTCACCATGTGACCAGCCCAGCTATTTTTTCTTTGTGAAAATGAGCCCAGTTTATTTTTTCTGAAGAATACCCAATCCAGGCCTACTTATTTTTCTACGGCCTGATGGGCTGCAAATCTTTCAAGACACCTGCAAATCTTGAAAGTAATATGAAATGGGTTGTCAATATAAAAAAAAGATGACAAATTGGCAATTACTTTATAATTTCTGGATTTTTTCACATTTTCAGATTTCTATTTCACTGGGCATTAACCTAATTTCAATGTATCTTCAAAGTACTTTAAATCTGGCCCGATAGTTCGGTATTAAAAATAGTTTGGAACCCACAGAAATATGCGTAATTGGCCCTGGCCAACCAAAAAACGGACTGCAATAAATTGCATAAGAAGTTGCAATGAGCTATATATAAATTATTAAAAAAAGAAGGAATGCTCTGACTTGTGGGCCTATTAAGTTGACGCGTATGCAAGATTTTTTTAGTTATTATATACGTCAACAAACGATTCTAGTAGACGTAACCGTTGGATGTCAATCCAACGGCCATCGTGTTTCTTCAATCTCTGATCGTCTTGCTCCAGCCGCCAAATCCAGCGCTGGCGGGACCACCTGCTCCCGCCTCCCATGGCCGGCTGTGCTGCCGCGCAGGCCTCACCGCCCCTACTACTCCCATCGCTGGCCAGGGCATCCCTTCACTCACCCACACCCCCTGTTATTCTGTAGCGACGACAGCCTCACACCGCAGCCGAACCAGTGAACCCTCATACTCCTCTCCGCACGGGCTTCCACTGTCGCATCTTCTCCGGCTCCGTGTCGTCCCCTTCCTAGGTCTCGCCGTCGTCTACCGCCCTGGTGCTCTCGGCGCAGCGTGGTCAATGTGGTCAACGACCAACTTCCATCAAAAGAGTACTGTACGTGGAGAGGCTGACAGCTGGGTCCATGGCAGCTGCAAGAAAGTGCCTCCTTATTACGCGCAAAATAATTATTCCTCCACCTGACAGCAGGGACCCACCGAATGGGTCACCGTATTTCGTGAAAAAAAAACGTTTCCCCCTGACTATTGGGACCCACCGGATGGGCCAATGTATTTCGCGAAAAAAAAAAGTTCCCCCGCTGTCAACTCGGAGCCACCGGAAGTGCCTCCTTATTACGCACAAAAAAATGAATAGTCCCCCTGCTAGCTGGGACCCACCTTAGTGGGAGGCTGACTTGTGGGCCTACTAAGTTAATGGGGATGGAGGGCTTTGTCAACTTAGTCAATATGAACGATTCTAGCTCCAGTGACCGACGATGTCCATCCAACGGCCGTAGTGCTTCTTCAACCTCGGGTCTTCTTGCTCCAGCCGTCCAAACTAGCACCGGTCGTGCCACGTGCTCCTGCCTCCCGTGGCCGGCTGTGATGCCGTGGAGGCCACACCGCCCCCTACTACTCCCTTCGCTGGCCAGGCCATCCTTGTATTCACCAACACCCCCTGTTATTCTGCGGCGACGATAGCCTCACACCGCAGCTGAACTAGTGAACCCTCATACTCCTCTACACGTGGGCATCCACTGCCGCGTCTTCCCCGGCTCCCCCTCGCTGTCGTCCACCGCCCTGGTGCTCTCGGTGCGGCGTGGTCAATGTGGTCAAGGAATGACTTCCATCGGACGTGGACTGTACGTGGAGAGGCGGACAGCTGGGTCCACGGCCGCAACAAGGAAGTGCCTCCTTATTACGCAGAAAATAATGATTCCTCCACCTGACGGCAGGGACCCACCAGACGGGCCACCATATTTTGCAAAAAAACCGTTTCCCCCCTGACTGCTCGAACCTACCAGCTACATCTTCGCACGCAAGGAAGTGCGTCCATATTACGGGCAAAAAAATGATTCGCTCCCTGACTGCTGGGACCCACAGCTACATCTTTGCATGCAAGGAAGTGCCTGACACTCGAGACCCACGTGGTCGAAGCATACGTAGCGTTGTCATTCTGGTCGCGAACGTGTACATACATAATGGTTGATGTTGAGGCACGCACATGTCGTAGTAGAGGCGCGCACATAGCATATACACGTACGTACAGCGGCCCGGGTGCAAGAAAGTAAATACGGCCACGTACGTACATATGGGCGGGGTCTCGAATGCCTACTCACGCATACGTATGGCCAGGGCTCGTGTACATGGTTGGGTCGGAATGAAGAAACTGCGTCGTCATCTTGTTCATGGGGAGCCAACCGGCTGGATGGGAACGGAATGTGTCGTCGTGTTCATCGGGAGGGCTTGGACGGAACAACCGATGGAAACGAGGCCTGGCGTACCACAGAACGAAGGAAATGCCCTTGTGTTCAACTGGCCACGTTCAAAATGGGATCCTGTTCATCAGGAGGGGTCTGGCGTACCGGAAAATGGAGGAACGGACTTGTGTTGGACCTCCTACGGTCGAAACAGGGTCCTGTTGATCAGGGGTGTGGCGTACAACAAAACGGAGGAAACGGACTTGTGTTGGAGCGCTATGATCGACGGGGGTCCTGTTCATCGGGAGGGGTGTGGCGTACCGCAAAATGGGACTCCACGGGATACTGTTCATCTCTACCGCGTCGACCTCCTCCAGCCTCCACGGGCTACTGTTCATCCATCGCTGACCTCCTCCAGCGTCCACCTGCGACTGTTCATCCACGGGCTCCTGTTCATCCAGCCTCCACTGCGCGCTACTCCACCGGCTACTGTTCAACCAGCCCTCTCCACGGGCTCCAGTTCAACCACCCCTTCACAGGCTACTGTTCATCCACCCCTCCACTATCTACTGTTCATCCAGCCCTCCACGGGGTCGTCCTGTTCATCCAGCCCTCCATGGGGTCCTGTTCATCCAGCCCCAACCGGCTCGATCGATCGCGGTCCTGTTCATCCGGAGGCAACACCACGGGATCCTGTTCATCCACCCCCACTGGGAACTGTTCATCCAACCCCCCTGCAATGCTCACTGTTCATCCAGAGGCAGCATCGATCGGCTTCAGTTAGCAGCAATAGCGAAGGAATCGCTCGATCGGGTTTAGGTAACAGCCATCGATCGATCGCTCGGGTTCAGTAACGCGTAGCCTGCAGTGCAATCGCTCGGGTTCAGTAGGCGAACGCCTCACTCGGGTTCAATTAGAGCCCAACGCCTCGCACCCACGCGTGTGCATGTACGAGAGAAACGCGAAAACCTCCGTGCATCGCTTGGCCCCGACCACCCACCGTAACCGGGAACACCCTGATATTTTCCTCGCTCTCGCTTCTACCACGGTTTTTTCCGTCATGGACGGCCCAAAGAATTTCATGTAGCTGCGTATCCGGCCCTCTCAGGAAAAAAAGCCCATTTTCTGTCATGATTTTTTGTCATAGAAGTAGGATCCCACCACATCTATGATGATACCGGGATTTGTCACAATTATTGTCGTAGAAGTGTCATAAGTATGATAGGCAAAAAAATGTTCGGCCCAAAATGTCACGGATGTGTCTTTTTTTTGAGTGCTACTACCTTTCAAAGATGTATGACTGCTATATTCTTTGATTTTTGTGAAAAGATTGTTGAGGTTTTCATAGATGACTTTTCCGTTTATGGGAAGTCTTTTGATGATTGTTTAAGCAATCTTGATCGAGTTTTGCACAGATGTGAACAAACAAATCTTGTCTTGAACTGGGATAAGAGACACTTTATGGTCAATGAAGGTATTGTCTTGGGCCATAAAATTTCTAAAAGAGGCATTGAGGTAGACAAAGCCAAGGTTGATGCAATTGAGAAAATACCATGTCCTAAAGATATCAAAGGTATTCGTAGTTTCCTTGGTCATGCTGGTTTCTATAGGAGGTTTATGAAAGACTTTTCTTAAATTTCTAGGCCTCTTACAAATCTTTTGCAAAAGGATATGCCCTTTGTGTTTGATGATGATTGTATGGAAGCATTTGAAACACTAAAAAAGCCTTAATCACTGCACCTGTTGTTCAACCACTTGATTGGAACTTACCTTTTGAGATTATGTGTGATGCTAGTGATTATGTTGTTGGTGTTGTTCTATGACAAAGAGTTGATAAGAAATTAAATGTTATTCATTATGCTAGTAAAACTCTAGACAGTGCTCAACGAAACTATGCTACTACTAAAAAAGAATTCTTAGCAGTGGTGTTTGCTCATGATAAATTCAGCTCTTACATTGTTGATTCTAAAGTAACTATTCACACCGATCATGCTGCTATAAGATATCTTTTGGAAAAGAAAGATGCTAAACCTAGACTCATTAGGCGGGTTCTTCTTCTACAAGAATTTGATTTGCATATCACTGATAGGAAAGGAGCAGAGAACCCTGTGGCTGATAACTTGTCTAGACTTGAAAATATTCTTGATGACCCACAACCAATTAATGACAGCTTCCCTGATGAACAACTAGCTGCAATAAATGTTTCTCATAGTACACCTTGCTATGTTGACTATGCTAATTATATTGTTGCTAAATACATACCACCTAGCTTCACATACCAACAAAAGAAAAAATTCTTCTATGATTTAAGACATTACTTTTGGGATGACCCACATCTTTATAAAGAAGGGGTAGATGGTCTTATTAGACGTTGTGTACCTGAGCATGAACAGGAACAAATCCTATGGAAATGTCACTCCAAAGCTTATGGAGGACATCATGCGGGAGACAGAACCGCTCATAAGGTATTGCAATTTGGTTTTTATTGGCCTACTCTCTTCAAGGATGCCCGTAAGTTTGTCTCATCATGTGATGAATGCCAAAGAATAGGTAATATCGGTAAGCGTCAAGAAATGCCTATGAATTATTCACTTGCTGTTGAACCATTTGATGTTTGGGGATTTGATTTCATGGGACCTTTTCCTTCCTCTAATGGGTATACACATATTTTGGTTGCTGTTGATTATGTTACTAAGTGGGTAGAAGCTATTCCAACCAGTAGTGCTGATCACAACACCTCTATTAAAATGCTTAAGGAAGTTATTTTCCCAAGGTTTGGAGTCCCTAGATATTTAATGATTGATGGTGGTTCACACTTTATTCATGGCGCTTTCTGTAAGATGCTTGCTCAGTATGATGTTAATCATAGAATTGCGTCACCTTATCATCCTCAGTCTAGTGTTCAAGTTGAACTTAGCAATAGAGAAATAAAACTAATCTTACAAAAGACTATTAATAGGTCCCGGAAGAATTGGTCGAACAAATTAGATGATGCACTTTGGGCTTATAGAACAACATATAAAAATCCTATGAGTATGTCTCCATATAAAATGGTTTATGGAAAAGCTTGTCATTTACCTCTTGAGTTAGAACACAAAGCATATTGGGCAATAAAAGAACTCAATTATGATTTCAAACTTGTTGGGGAAAAGAGGTTATTTGATATTATCTCATTAGATGAATGGAGAACCCAGGCTTATGAAAATGCTAAGTTATTCAAAGAAAAAGTTAAAAGATGGCATGACAAAAGAATCCAAAAGCGTGAGTTCAAAGTAGGTGAATATGTTCTTTTCTACAACTCTCATTTCAGATTCTTTGAAGGAAAACTCCTCTCCAAATGGGAAGGAACCTATGTCATCGAGGAGGTCTATCAATCCGGAGGTATCAAAATAAATAATGCCGAAGGGACTAACCCAAAGGTTGTTAACGGGCAACGAATAAAACACTATATCTCAGGTACGCCCATTAATGTAGAAAGCAATTTTATCCAAACTTTGACACCGGAAGAACACATAAGAGAGTCCTTCTGGAACACTCTAGAATCATGAAAATAAGGAGATACGTGATACGATAAGTAAACAGACTCCAAAAAATATGCAAAAAATATTTTTTGTCAGTTTTGGAATATTTAGAAAATTAGGAAAATAAGAAACTTCCAGGAAAGTGACCCTAGTGGGCACGATACACCAGGGTGCGCCAGGCTTGGCTGGCCCGCCCAGGTGGGTTGTGCCCACCTCGGGTACTTTCCGGTCTTTGTTTTTCTTCCATTTTGCTTGTTCCCCAAGATAAAAAATATATATATATACCTCCCGAACCTATTAACCTCCATATCATGGAGAAATCTCATGTTTTCTTTTCTTGCTATTTTCTGTCAGATCAAATCCACCATGGCCTCTTCAAGCTCCTCCAAGGAAAAGTTCTTAGACAATGTCATCAACCCATATCTGCGGGAGGTGATGAAGCACCCTCAAGCTATCCAGATGTGTGATGGGGTGTTGCACATCCGCAATGTGCAAGGACCCAAGGGGACTGGATCCATGGAGGCCAGGCTTGGAGCCATGGAGCAGGACATCTTCAAGTGCAAGGGGTGGTGGAGCGTGGACTTAATGCCAAGCCCATAAAGGATATCATCTTCTCCCTCAACGAGCAAATCAACTTCCTCCATAGCCAGATCCACGATCTTCAAAGCCAGGTCTTTGAATATGAGGCCAGGTTTAAAGGAATGAGTTTGCCTGCCAGTTGCAGGATCCAGGAAACTCACTCCTCCTATGATGGTGAGCATCTACCATGGAAACTCGAGGACAAGAAACCTTCTACTTCATCACCACCATCTTCTTCATCACCACCAAAAGAAAACTGAGTATTGGGTATGGGCACTCCCCTTGGCTTTCGCCAAGCTTGGGGGAGGTGCCCCGGTATCGTATCGATCTCCACTATATTTTGCCTTTACTTTCTTAGTTCGATCAATGGTTATCTTTTGCTATTAGATGAATAAAAGTTTAGTTCGATCCTTTCTTTTTGTGAGTTTGCTTAGTGATCAATCCTTGTAATCGTGTGCGAGATATAATAAAGTTTAGTTTGAGTTTTGCCTTCTTTACTTTCTTGCTGCAATAAAAAGAAAGGAAATAAAAGAAAAGGATCATATGCTAATCTCATGTCAAGTGATGACATTACACAAGGAAAAGCATAAGTAGAAAATTTTATTGTAGATTGACAAACATAGAATTGGTGAATGATGCAACACATGAAAGAATTAATAAGGGAAGAGAAGATTCACATATAAATATACTATCATGGAAATTTTTTGTGATTGTGAGCACCCATCAAAATTATATGCCAAAATTGTTGACATTGGACAAGGAAGACAACTTAATGATTTATGTTTGTTCATATTCACATAGAAGTCATATTGTCATAGATACTTCAGCATGTGGTGCTTGCCCCTATCTTTGCTAGCCAAAAATTCCGCACTAAGTAGAGATACTACTTGTGCGTCCAAAACCCTTAAACCCTATCTTGTTTGAGGGTCCACCATACCTACCTATGGATTGAGTAAGATCCATCAAGTAAGTTGTCATCGGTGCAAAAAGGGCAATAAAAATTGCTTATAAAAATGTGAGATCATTTAGTGTAAGGGAAAATTGAGCATTGTACGAAATTGTGATGGTGAAGAATAAAAGCGACAGATTGCATAATAAAGGTTGCTATCACAAGGGGCAATATAACATGACGTTCTCTTGCACTAAGGGGTTGAGCATACAAACAAAAGACGCATGGCAACCTCTACTTCCCTCTGCGAAGGGCCTATCTTTTACTTTCATGTATTTAGTTTTACGCAAGAGTCAAAGTTTTTCTCTCTATTCCTTTTATTTCTCTCCTTTGGCAAGCATCATGTGGCGAGGAAAGATCTAGGCACATATGTCTAGTTGAATATGGGTAGCATGAGTTATTATTGTTGACATCACCCTTGAGGCGAGTGTGTTGGGAGGCGAAACTATAAGCCCCTATATTTCTTTGTGTCCGGCTGAAATGTTTTGCTCATGTGTATGCGGTGAGTGTTAGCAATCATAGAAGACTAAATGACGGTTGAGTATGTGGACTTGCCTAAAGGCTCTGATACGTGACCCTTCCAGAAAAGATGATGAATTGTAGTTGCAAAGTTGACTGAGAACACAGTTTGTTTGTTTCCAATAGAGTTTATGCTTTATACTTCAGTGTCGTGATGAATTGTCACTTGTTCATGAGAAGTCTATGATAAAAGTTCTATAAGAAAAAATTTATACTGAAGTTTGTTTTTGTTATAATAAGTCACATGATATTGCTATGTTCGTATTTTTGTTTTTATCGACACCTCTCTCTCAAAGCATGTGGACATGTTTTTCGATTTCGGTTTTCGCTTGAGGGCAAGCGAGGTCTAAGCTTGGGGGAGTTGATATGTACATTTTGCATCATGTTTTCTTACTGTTATTTATGTTGTTTTATTGTATAATAATGCTTTTTGGAGTAATGATAATGCCT
Source organism: Triticum aestivum (assembly GCF_018294505.1). Lineage (NCBI taxonomy): Eukaryota > Viridiplantae > Streptophyta > Magnoliopsida > Poales > Poaceae > Triticum > Triticum aestivum. The sequence continues at coordinate 419,344,476 of NC_057801.1, read as the reverse complement.
TTTATCTCATAATATGCAAGGTATGCACCTAGGGGGAGAATTCTGGCAGCTAGAAATCTAGACCTGAAAAAGCTACGTCAAGCTACCTATTCTGCACAACTCTGAATGAGCTAAAACCCCCCGAGGATTTTCTATTGAATATTTAAGGAATATTGGAGCAAATAAGTACCAGAGGAGGGCCACCAGGTGAGCACAACTAACCTGGGCGTGCTAGGAGGCCTAGGCGCGCCCTGGTGGGTGCTACCCTCCTCGGCCCCCTCTGGTGCCCATCTTCTGGTATATAAGTCATTATGACCTAGAAAAAATAAAGAGGAGGACATTCGGGATGAAGCGCCACCGCATCAAGACAGAACTTGGGCAGGAGCACTTTTGCCCTCCGGCGGAGCAATTCCGCCGGGGGAACTTCCCTTTCGGAGGGGGAAATCATCGTCATCATCATCACCAACAACTCTCCCATCTTGGGGAGGGTTATATTCATCAACATCTTCACAACACCAACTTCTCTCAAACCCTAGTTCATCGCTTGCGTTCAATGTTTGTATCAAAACTATAGATTGGTGCCCGTGGGTGACTAGTAGTGTTGATTACATCTTGTAGTTGATTACTATATGGTTTATTTGGTGGAGGATTATATGTTCAGATCCATTATGCTATTTAATACCCCTCTGATCTTGAGCATGTTTATCATTTGTGAGTAGTTACTTTCATTCTTGAGGTCACGAGAGAAATCATGTTGCAAGTAATCATGTGAACTTGATATGTGTTCGATATTTTGATGATATGTATGTTGCCATTCTCTTAGTGGTGTCCTGTGAACGTCGACTACATGACACTTCACCATATTTGGGCCTAAGGGAATGCATTGTGGAGTAGTTATTAGATGGTGGGTTGCGAGAGTGACAGAAGCTTAAACACTAGTTTATGCGCTATTCCGTAAGGGACCGATTGGATCCAAAAGTTTGATTCTATGGTTAGAATTTATTCTTAATACTTTTCTCATAGTTGCGGATGCTTGCGAGAGGGTTAATCATAAGTAGGAGGTTTCTTCAAGTAAGAACAACACCTAAGCACCGGTCCACCCACATATCAAATTATCAAAGTACCGAACACGAATTAAGCCAACATGATGAAAGTGACTAGATGAAATTCTCGAGTACCTTTAAGAACACTTTGCATATTATAAGAAACCGTTTTGGCTTGTCCTTTGCCTCAAAGGGATTGGGCTACCTTGCTGCACTTTTGTTACTACTATTGTTACTTGCTCGTTACAAATTACCTTGCTACCAAAGTACTCTCCTACTTACAATTTTAGCACTTGCAGACATTACCTTCCTGAAAACCACTTGTCATTTCCTTCTGCTCCTCGTTGGGATCGACACTCTTACTTATAGAAAAGGGCTACAATTGACCCCATACACTTGTGGGTCATTAGGAGCACCCCCCGGCCATCCCACTAAGCCCGGCCGACCTCTAGATTGAAACCAGCAGCTCCTAGGCCCCACACACCCCTAAGTTAAACACCGAGGTGCTGCTTCCTCGGCATAACAGGTGTACTAGCGCCTGTTATGATGGGGAATGCTTCCCTTAATTGGGAATCAACTAACCAGGAATTGAAATCCAGGAGGGCGATGGACCTCTAGCTAAGGTGAAATAGTATACGAGGAGAAACCTTGTGCATTGCGAGTTAGTAGGAGCATTTAGTATCAGGAAGAAGGTGCAGGAAGAAGCGGTCAACTAGTGTCTGCCATGGGATGAATACCGTGCAAGCACACACGTAAGATTTGCATGAATAAGGGAAGAGGAGTACCAATTCCGGTTGCCATTGTTGTGTCCTCCTGATATCGCTTCTTTTTACTAGGGGAACCGATGTTGTGGAGGAGGGTGGAGCCTTGGACGAACCCATGGCCAAATTGTTGACTGTGTTGCGGTGGCCGTTTGCCAGCGGAGGGTAAGCAGATCTGAGGTGATGAAGGACGGCGTAGCAGGAACAAATCCGGTGCGATGGACGGTGGCAATGTTGGAGCAGCAACAGTGAGGTGCAGGACAGCGTGGTTGAACTGGCTCAGGTTCGGCGCATGTCGGCATCCTGGAGGCAACTCGGTCTCGGCTTCAACTACTAGCGGTGGAGGGTGTTGAGGTTGTGGTTGCGGTGGACGAAGACGTCGGGATATCGGCTCCGACGTGGTGGAGGAGGGCGGCGGTTGATGGGTGGGATGGGGTGGCAGATGGAGGACGCACGGGTTTCACGGCTGGTGGAGAGGTAGTTTTGGCGCCCACGGAGTATGAATGGGGAATCAGAGGGGGGGCTAAGGGGGAACCATGTTTCGGTCTGGGACACGCTTTTTTATCAGATGGGACGCACTTGTTTGAAATTTTGGGAAAGTACAAACTTTTCCCCCACTTAAATTTCGGACCTACCACAGGTCGGGGGTAGGACGGTAATCCCAGGTGTCCCAAATAGTGGGTGGGAGTGATTTCGGCCGAGCACATGTGTGTTTAGGCGGCCATGGTGTATGAATGTTTTTCGGAGGCGGTTGCATGGCGTCTAGATGAAGTTACAAACCTACCCCGGTTTAGACCTTTGGACGTCGGGCCGGTAGGTTTCACGGGTCGAAGTTACAAATGTAATTTTTGTCTACCAAACATTTGTCTCACGGGCGAGTAGAGGCTCTTTTGGCGCTTTGTTCAAAATTTTGAAATAGAAGCATTCACGTTTAGAGTACTGTTGAACTTTGAGGATTGACCTAAATAGACAACGTCAAATTTGACCTTGTATGTTTGAAAACCTCATTAAATTATGCCCTTCTTTTTGAAATTTTGACTCTTGAAAATTCTATAACTACGACTATTTTGCAATGGAGGGGGTAAATTTGAATATATTTTGTACACGACTATATATGCTATTGTGTACAAAAGTAGAGCAAACATTGGTGCCCCCATAATTTAGGTATGATTTACAAATTCCATGATCTCGAATTCAAATAACTGAATGGACTTCATGTTGAATTTGAATTTTATAAACCACCTTAAGTTGAATTCAAATGTATGCTAGTTCCTAGCTAACTAATTAGAATGTTCATCGTGTAAGTTTTGTATGTATAATGTGCTTTACACACACAACATGAACTGTACTCATCTTTATATTCGAATTGCTAAAGTGATGCATTGTCTGGACTTCAAAATACTAACTCTATGGATCGATTATGTCGAATAATAACACATGCATGCAAATTTGATAGAATATAGATGTCTGATGAATCAATGACCATTACTTATGCGAATTGCAAATATCATGATCCCATCCTAATATTTGGATACAATTTATATTTTTAATCATTGTGTACATCAGCCTTTTACTTGTAGATTCACTCTCCATAGCCCCTCCTCTCACACGCGGTAAGTTTCTCTCTCACACATACGCGCACACGGTGTATATCCATTGGGGGTCTTTCACACCTGCTCACACACTCTCTCCCAAGGTGTCTTTCTCGCACACATGCTCTCGATATCACCCTCCCTCCCTGTTGCAACCATTTACGACTGTTTTCACTAACCTTTGTCACAAGCACTCTTCCTCTCACATGCATACGCATGCATGATCCCCATCGACCCTTTTTGTATACATAGACCTGCCTACGTGTCTCCCGCATGCAATTATCTTTAGGCCTATCTCACATGCATTGTCTCCACCTCTCTTCCTAGTTGATGAATATGACTCCAGCAGAGCATTCTGTAGGATGCCCCTTAAAGTTAGGTTGGATGAATGGTAATATCAGAGACAAGGGGTTACCTTAGTCCGGGGACCTAGGGTTACAAATCCTAGCCGGCTTTGTCAGTGGACATAGAGTCCTTCACGACTCTCGTATCTTTGTCTTGCACGACTAGTCCTCCCTGGGTCTCCCTAAATGCGTCACGGGCCAACCAATGTGGCGCGGGATGGAACCGACCCAAGGGCCTCACCTCGGCCCACTGTACCTCACGCGGTGACACACCCTCTACCCCTAGGTCCCATATCTTCTCACACCCATACATACCAACATAGTCACCACACAAACTATTTCTCCTCATGCCTATATCCCCTCCCACCTTGCATGGACACACTCAACAACATCTCTCACTGGGACATCCTATTCGTCTCTCTCTCTCTAGACCTCTCTCATTTCTCGTGATATATCTCCCTCGTCGTGCCCACCGGCCCCTCTATCCATGCCTCTCTCGAATATGTACACATACCCTCTCTAGGCCCTGCCAAATACGTCAACTAGACATTCACACATGTTACATCTTATCACGTACCCCATAGATCTAAAAATCCCTCTTTTCACTTTTAATTCGCATACAACATTCCTTTTGAATAAAAACCACACAAAGTGTGGCCAAAATTTATTTTAGAAAGTCTACACATATACAACATTACAAAGTTATATGGAGTATGAAAGTTAATTTGCATTGCACGGTGCACCCAATGATATTTGTTCCGCACTGTGACTTTTTATATTTTTATACTATATATAAAGTTAGTCATAATAAAGAGAAACAAAGAGCATCTCTCCATCGCACACACACCCTCTGCGCCCCTTTCACGTACGCACGTGAACTATCTCTAGGCCCTCTAAAAGTACGCCCCCAGCACATTCACGCATACTGTATTTGAAGCGGAAGCACGATACGGTCATTAGACTTCAGAATCCACTCATTACGGTCACCATTTATGTCTTGTGGTTGTTATAGAGTCACGGTCTCACCGTACAGCTCTGTATTTGTTAAAGACACAACTAGTTGACCTGTTAAATGCTCCACGTGACGCATCTAGTGTTGCAACATTATTATATCACTACCATAGGGCCCACATGTCGGCGGGTATAAGAATGAAAACAAACGATAAAAAATTATTGGACGGTGGGTATTCGAAGCCATGACTGCAGGCACAGCGGACAAGGTGCCTTGTATTGGTATGCTGAGCCGTTTCTTTTAATAAATACACAGGAGCTGTTCTGGTGATTATTATACACACACACACACACACACAAGTACACACGTAGCCATGCAACACTCACACGCACACATGCACGCATGCAACACTCACACACACACACGCACGCAAGCATGCACACACCACATGACAAACACACATGCTCACGCTCAAGTGCACAACCTACACATGCATGCACGCGCATCAGGCCATGACAGACACATACACAACCAGGTGGTTCCCGCGCATGGGTTGGAGTCTTGCTGCGACTGCGTAAATTTGTGTTTATCTTACTATTTTCCTCTGTGAACTGACAGGTGGGACCCACAAGGAACATTGCCAATTTAACCATGCAACATAGTGCCAAGCAGACTATTTGGCCGATCAACAGAGTGCAATCCAATGCTAAACGATGAGCAAGTGACTGTATAATCACCGCAAAACGTATATAGTGACCGTAATGAGCGTATTCAGAAGTCCGGTTACCGTATTACGCTTTCGCTTGAAATACACTTGAATGCTAGTGTATTTATTTCTTCTCTCGCTCTCTCTGTCGAGCCAAGTAGGCCAATGTGCCAGTGCCTAAATTGGTGCGTGCCACCCCATTATTGTTGTACTGGTTTCGTAAGAGCGAACAAGCATTCACGTCGACCGTACAATCTCTAGATATGAGTTAAAAATGCTATGAAGACGAGTAAAAAATTTGAATCCACTTTATGCCCAATTTCTCTCTGTAGGCCCTCCAAAAGTACATCTCTACACGTTCTCGCATGTTACATCTAACAACTATGCAATACAACACTACTACACTCTAATACAATAAATCATATGTGTTTTTAGTTTTACTAGACCTCATGTTTATACTAAATTATTCAGTTTGCATACATTAAAATTGCCTTTGAAATGTATGTGGCTAGTATCATCTAGTGATATGAAAGGTCAGACTACACACACACACAACACAACACACACACACGCCCACGCACACACACACACACACACACACACACACACCACTGGTACGCGTCGGTGCTATACAAACGGTTTTAAACCCTTTTCCACGATGGCATTTGGAACCGTCGCCGAGTGAGTGTGGGCGATAGGGGGGTCCTTCCCACACGACCCAGAAACTGTCGGGGATAGGCCCTCCTGGCACACAAGCTGGCTCGTGTGCGATCGGGCGAGGCATGGAAACCCAATTGTTACCGTTCGTATATACATCCCACACGGTGAATCCCAAAAAAATATTTTCGTTCGTACGTATATCACACACGGTCAATCCAAAGAGTATGTTTTCGTTCTTATGTACATCCCAAACGATTAGGTTGCTATAGTCGCGTGAAAAGGTGGACATCAACATTTAATCTGCTAATATGTTTATGATAGGTGCATTATCGCACACGGTTCAAGAAAGTAAAATGTGTGTGGTGCCTCTAGTAACGCCGACGTGTACATTTTCGTAACTGTGTGCGATTGGTATTCCTATCACACACGCACACTGGTTTGAAACATTTGCCGTACTACCATAAATCGCACACGCATATGAGACGAAACCGTGTGTGCATCCGAAGGGCATCACAAACGTTTCACGTCAAAGAACCATCTGTTTTCTTTTTTCATCACACACACTATTTTCTTTCTAACCGTGTGCACATTATTTTATTCGCTCCAATAGAATTTTTTTTGGCTGTAATTTATTATTCGAATGGGAATTTTTGAAATATGAAACGTGCAATTCAAATTTTCAGCACAATGGTTCAACAACAAATCCATAAATAAAATTGTCAGTACAATATGTTTAGTAATTACAGGATTAGACATCACTTAACTATGATGAACCACAATATTTACAGGCGGTAAAGGTGAAGAGACAAGTGTAAATCATTTTGACTGTCGATGTTGTTGAAGAAGCGGAATGCCCATAATGTGATTTCCTGCATGCCATAGGCCGGAACAATTTTTATCCAACCCCTTGTGACGATCGCCCGCTCATCCTTCACAGCCTTCAGGAAGACTTCTTGAGCATTATCATGATAGCATGAATTATATACTTTAACCTTAGTTGCCTCCACTCCGGTCATGTAGTTTGCAAGGTAATCATCAGTAAATAGCTTCGGAAACCACTGAAAAGAGAAAAATATCAGATCATGAGGTCTAATAGAGTAACTTTTTGTGGGCAGGGGAAAAGGCAACAGATTACTTACCATCCTAAAGTTCACTGATGTCTTGGACAAAGTGTAAATAAAGAGCTTAATTCCCATCACCCGTTTCTTTCGCCTAACAATCTTTCTTAGTTTCCTCACTTGACGCTTGTTCATGAATATCTCATTGCCCATACGCAAAAGGGATCGAAGTGTGGATCAGTACCGCTCATATACGTACCTACAAACAACCAATAATGTTAGAAGCTAAATGAGATTGCACAAATGATGTAAAATACACTACCTACATTCCTAATTACAAGTATTTTTAGAGATTCCAATATGAACTACATACAGATGTATATAGAATTATATATATAGTTTAGATTAGAATCTAGATTCACTCATTTTGCTCCTTATGTAGTCTATATTGGAACCTCTAAAAATACTTAAATTTAGGAATAGATGGTGTATAAGACATGGGATGCAGCTAACCTCGACGGCAAACAACAGCATCTCCCATTGTAGCCCTGTGCAAGTCATGGAAAGCCAATGTTAACTACAACAGGGTTAACATCCACCAAAAATAGCAAATGGTAATAAAATGGCAGCATCTGTAGTGATATCTTCATTGAAAAAGAGTAGCACGGTAGCAAAGGGACGGATTAAAAATGGATATAACCGTTAATTGCAACAGGCTTAACAACATCCTAATTCATGTTTTATAAGTTTGTGGCCATTGAAATACAACTGTTTAAAAATGGATACAACTGTTAATTGCAACATGCTTAATGGCCATTTAAACAGGTACTGATAAAAATGCAATTGGCAGTGTTAAACATCACAAGGTAGGTGCTACCAGAGCAGATAATGGCCCAGTTGTCTATAAAAAGGTAGGGGAACTAGCTAAAATGTGTTAGGCATGTTTACTACAAGATGCTTAAGACATCGACCGTACAAAACATAGCCATTAATTGCAACTGGTATTGCTAAGATTCAACTGATGAGTTCATACTTAGTAAGTCCTGAGAGGTAGTTGTTGGGGCACTTCATCTTGGCCAGAGCCTGCCCAAAGTCAGCAGGGGCGGAGGCAAGCTTTTCCTCTGGGTCGAAGCGTCGATCAGTGCCCCCGACATGTGTACCTACAAGAAGCAAGTAAATGTTAGAAGCCAAACTACAATTGCACAAATCATGTAAAATACTATAAGACATGGGATGCAGCTAACGTCGATGGCAAACAACAGCATCGCCCGTTATGGCCCTGCGTAAGTACATGGATAGGCATGTTAAGTACAACAGGGTTAGCATCCACCAAAAATAGCAAATGGGCAACATATCTAGTATATCTTCATTGCGGAGAGTAGCATGGTAGCAAAGTTTGTTGCTGGTATTGGTGAAATTGAAATGAATAGTTAATACTTGAACATCACACAGTGTGCAGTACTGAAATAAACAAGGCACGAACATGCTTAATACGTCAACCATACAAGACATAGCCATTGCAAGTGGTATTGGTAAGATTTAGCTGGTCAGATCATACCTGTTAAGTCCTGGGGGGTAGTCGTCGGGGCACTTCTTCTAGGCAAGAGCCTGCACCATGTCGGCGGCGGTGGAGGCGAGGTGTTCCTCCGGGTCAACACGCACAGCGGCCATCGCGACATGGACCGCCAACAACTCCTCGACCTCCACGTGATATGTGGTTGGGCTTGCGCGGCGATGCTCTAGAGGTAGGGACAGTGCGGAATTGGAGGCATGAGGATGTTTCGCAGGCGCCATATAAGCAATCAGGTCGGGGCTGTGATAGAGATCGGTGGGTTACCTGACTAGATCCGAGCAAAACGTAGATGTGGTTGAAGTTGTGGTTGTGGCGGCGGCGGTTTGAGCTGCCGGTAGGGGGAGGCGCGGGGGGCATGGGGGGAGGGGGAGGTGGGGGAGATACTGAGGAAATTTGATGGGTGGGGATGTGGTTGGAGGAATAAATTCTGAAATCGTGCGCCTAATAAAAATTTCGCCGCAAAACTTGAAACTTGGGCGGGGGAAACACACAACGCAGACGAAGCGCGTAAAATACTCGTGTGCGAGAAAACAAAAAATTGGCAGTTCCCGTCTCCAAAAAAATGTACACGTGTAGTCGATTTTTTCGGTCAAGCAAAAAAACGGACACAGATAAGACATAGAAACCGTGTGTTTTGTGATCTTCTAATGATTAACGCAAAAAAGCGCACACGGTCACACATGCTAATCAATGCTCAAAGCCCTCAAAGGATGCTCATTGTACGTTAATACTACAAACTTAAAGTACTACTTGTAATTTGCTCTAATACTAAAAACTTAAACTACTTCTCACATGCTGCCATCGGGGCATGCTGGCCAGACGTTGGCGTTCTCCTTCCTGGCCTTTTAGGCGGCAGCCAACCGTGCTTCGATCTCCGCCAAGCTCTCGTCATCATGGCGTGCGCCCTCTTCTTTCTTGCAGCGATGGGACTCTCTTTTCTTGACTACTTTCTGCCTTTTCCGATCCTCCTGTGCGGCTTTGGCCACCTCTAGATCCACCGCCCATTCGGCCATGGTAGCCTCAAAGTCCGCCCACATAACTATGTGGCCGGCGGCAGTGATGAACTCGGCGCGGCGAGATGTTGTCCCTTCCTTACCTTGTGTGCGGTCGCGGGCGGCGCGGCGGGATGCCATCGCTTCCTTATATGTTACTGTGTCCCGCGGTGCCATGAACGACGCTTGGAGAGAGCTCTTGGACGAAGGGGCCGGGCAGCCGTACAGTGCGATGGTTTTTAAGAGCTCAACAACAAACGACAAAGGAAATTTGGTTCCCTTACAATTTTGCTCATTCATTATCGCACACGGTTCATCTCGGCCGCTTCCGGAAACAGTGTGCGCTGAGGCTATTGTGTGTTGCGCGTTATGATTGGTCGAAACCCCAGCCACGCGGATCGCGCGTGTGCACCGTAGGATGCGCCGCGATTGAACGGAAATCCACGTCCCTCACATCACATCCATGCAATTGTAGCTGGATTGGATTTATTTGCACCAAATACCTAGAAAATGCACATAATCCCTTAAATATGGTAAATGAGCCCTTAAAAATGCCAAATTTGAACACGGTGATTTGCAGGGTGTATGTTCTTCATAGAAAAAAAACTCTAGGCAAGAAACAAATAAAATTTGGATTCCCCTTCAATCTTGGTGATTTCCCTCTCGAAAGCATGGAACTTCCCAGGCGATGGTTCGATTTATGAAGGGCGTGCATGACAACATAACCAAACCTTCTCAAATTTTCACCAGGGCATGGTGAGGGCATACCATGGCACCATGCCAGGCGTCATGTTTTTCAATCATTTATTTCATTTTTTCTATAGTTGAAAACCCAATAAACAAATGTTTGTGGTTGACTATTGCCACACATTTCATCGAAATACCTGTCCATTCCTTGTAAAAGGCATGAGAATTTCCTAAATGGCACAAGCATCATTTTCCAAACCGTTCTTGTGCACCCTTGCATGCACCGATTGTTTGAACTTGAATTATGTGTATTAATGCCTAGAAAATGCACATAATCCCCAAAATATGGTAAATGAACCCAGAAAAGTGACAAATTTGAACGCGGTGATTTGCAGGGTGTATGTAAATCTTAGAAAAAACTCATGGACAAAGGACAAAGGAAATTTGGATCCCCCTTCAATCTTGGTGATTTCCCTCTCAAAACCATGAAACTTCCTTGGTGATGGTTCGATTTATGAAAGGCATGCATGAAGACATAAGGATAACATTCTCAAATTTTTACCAGGGCATGGTGAGGCCATACCATGGCACCACGCCAGGCGTCATGTTTTTCAAGCATTTATTTCATATTTTGTATAGTTGTTACCCAGTAAATGACGCGTTTATGGTTGACTATTACCACACATTTCCTCGAAATATCTGTCCATTCCTTGTAAAAGGCATGAGAATTTACTAAATGGCACGAGGATGGTTTTCCAGGTTGTTCTTGTGCACCTTTTCATGCACCGATTGTTCGAATTTGACTTATGTGCATTAATGCCTAGAGAATGCAAATAATCCCCAAAATATGGTAAATGAACACGGGAAAGTGTCAAATTTGAACGTGGCGATTTGTAGGGTGTATGTTTATCGTAGAAAAAAACTCATGGACAAAGGACAAAGGAAATTTGGATCCCCCTTCAATCTTGGTGATTTCCCCGCTCGAAGCCATGGAACTTCCTCGGTGATGGTTCGATTTATGAACGGTGTGCATGACGACATAAGGAAAACATTCTCAAATTTTTACCAGGGCACGGTGAGGCCAAACCATGGCACCACGCCAGGCGTCATGTTTTCCAAGCATGTATTTCATTTTTGTATACATTAATTCTGGGTTCGTTTGGCCTTTTTTATACATTATTTGAATTTGTGGGCATTTAATGTGCATAATTCAAATTTGAACTACAAGCACATGCTCCAGTGCACCAAAGTTGGTTGAAAAATCACACGTATGTCCTTGGGTGAATTTCCAGGTCCCATGTAAGAAATGGAAAAGAAATTGAAACATCTGGGCGTCGTGGCTCGGCTGAAAAGATTGAGAAACTTGGTTTTTTAATTCATGTAAATCCAAAACACGCCTGAAAATCATGAAACTTGGCATGGTGTCATGACATGGCACCAACATGCTGCGGTAATTTTTTTGGCCGAATTGAGACAAGCTTTGGTATAAGCTGCTTGCAAACCTGAGCTTCTCTCAAGAAGGCTCGTGGTTCCGAGAGGGAACATGTCACCTCCGTGTGCGAAACGACATACGTACATGTATTGCCTTCTCCCGCCTTAATTTGTTTACACAGGTAGATTAGACCAAATAGAAGTATCATGCTAAATTTTGGAATTATTCCGGGTTCGTTTGGCCGTTTTTGTACATTAATTGAATTTATGGGCATTTAATGTGCATAATTCAAATTTGAACTACAAGCACATGCTCCAGTGCACCAAAGTTGGTTGAAAAATCACATGTGTGTCCTTGGATGAATTTCTAGGTCCCATGCAAGAAATGAGAATGAAATTCAAACATATGGGCGTCGTGGCTCGGCCGAAAAGATTGAGAAACTTCGTTTTTTAATTTCTGTAAATCCAAAACACGCCTAAAAATCATGAAACTTGGCATGGTGTCATGACATTGGCACCAACATGTTGTGGTAATTTTTCTGTCCGATTTGCGAATGCGCACACATTAAAAATCAAAAAGTCATTTTGGAACAAGTGTTGTCACGTTACAAATCAGAAACACAACTATTATTGAAACCGTTGGCGTTCTACTTACCAATTACGTGCCGCCATGCATCCCTTTTTTTATTGGCTAGGAGGTGTCGTGCGGGCTAGCTATTTGAGTATGGGAGGTGTGCGATCAGACCCCTACGCGTACTCATTGGTGGGAGAGCCCTTTGACCTCTATCCATCGCACACCTCCCTCCCAACATCTCCATTAATGGCGCCCGAGCCCTTGTTTCACGGCGTGGCTATGTCTCACTGGACTGAGATTTAAGTGAGAAAAGTGAAAATCTGAAAAGATAGTTTTGCACGGATCTTGATGTAAGATCCGACAGACCTATATAACATTGACTGCGACTTATAGCAAGCATCACTACAAAAAAATACACTTTCGTGATGATACGTGTTTGTCACAGTAGGTCACGTTTTCGGTCATGCATGTACATCCATGTCGATTTTGTGACAGAATCAAGATAGTCATACCTGTGTTGTCATAGAAGTGTTCCATGATATTACCAAAATTATCATCACGGAAGTGTCCACTTCCATGACGATAAATCGCGCGTCACAGAAGTGCTTTCTCAAGGGTGACCGACACGTGGCATCCACCATAATGGAACGCCGTTAAGCTATCGGGTCTGGTTTTGGATCCGATAAACCCGTTAACAGCCCTGACCAATGGGGATTTTCCACGTGTAAAATCATCATTGGTTGGAGGAAACACGTGTCGGCTCACCGTTGGGACAGATGTCATCCACTCATTGGACCGAAGGCGCCTATGATACGTCGACACGTGGCACGACCCAACAGAGGCCCATTCCTGTGAAAAGGCTAGCCCATTTGACTTGGTCAAAAGGTGGCAGGCCGGCACACGGAAAGCCTGTTAACGGCCTGTTCGCATATAGCCCATTTAAAGCCCGCTAACCCAGGGCCCGTTACGACCTCTCCGAATTAGGCTCAGTAGCGTCATCTGGGCCATCCAATATGATTCCAGTCCATTTTAACTTCTGGCCCATGTGTGGCCCATGACTTCTTTCGGCCCATATGAGGCCCTTTGTAACTCTTGGCCCATTAACGACCCGTGGTGAAACTGGCTCGTAATGAATAGTGTATCACTTCATACCCATTAACGGCCCATTATTCCATTGGGACGTTTCCAGCCCAAGTTATCTTTCAGCCTTCTCGGGGCCCATTTATTCTTGGGCTCATTTGCAGCATTCGGTTACTTACGGCCCGTTACTATCATTTTCTGCTTGTGGGCCAAATTCAGCCCGTTGTTACAGTCGGCCCATTTGTGGACCGTTAATACATTGGGCCGTTTTCATGTAAAAAAACTGTGGGGCTGTTTTCATAGAGTTATCAAATACGACCTATTAACGGCCCGTTATGGTCCACGAATAGTATCGCCCATGATTGGCAAAATGATGATACACCCCATAGAAGGCCCATGGATCCTATGGCCCGTATAAGGCCCATGAATCGTACGGCCATTAGAAGGCCCATGGATCGTACGGCCCGTAGAAGGCCCATGGACCCTGCGGCCCGTAGAAGGCCCACGGATCCTACAACCCGTATAGAAGGCCAATGGATCCTACAGCCCATAGAAGGCTCATGGATCCTACGGCCCGTAGAAGGCCCATGGATCATACGGCCCGCAGGAGGCCCATGATTACAACAGTCCATGTGTTGCCATGATTATTTTGGCCTAGTTACCAAAAATAGGCTATTGTGGCCACTAGAAAAACACAGAAAATATTTGCAGTGACTAGAAGCAAACAACTAAACAAGACAATAAGGAAATAAATAAACAAGCCATTAATGCTAGCCTATTACCGCTATTACACATATTACATCCACTGGGCATCAAAGTTCGCCACCAGTGCAAATATAGGGAACAAAGCAGCATATTACATACACTGGCCGTCAAAATTGGCCACCAGTGCAAATAAATGCAGCAGCAAAACAAGAGCATAACTGAAACAACTTCAAAAGAGCTCAAGAAACATTATCCTGCGTATCCAACCATGCTGGCAATAAGCTTAGCAAGATTATTAGCTTTGTCCTATTTGGCGCTAAAATCCTCCAACGCTTGTTGTTGCACCAGAAAGTATGCATCTAAATGCTCCAGGGACTTCCGCAGTCCTTCCGCTTCTTGTCACAGCACAACTGATCGATGTCTTTTAGCTTGTAGTTGACACTCAAGAAACCAAACTGATTCAGATAGTGAGTTTGAACAGCTTGTGCAAACGGTAGTGGCCAGTAACTCGAACACTAAACCAAGACAAGACTTTGGGGTTGTCTCACTGTCTTTAAGATAGTCTTCCTTAGCTGTTTTATCAACTTTGTTGGAGACCAACATGGATGTGTCACTATCCTGAACCTTATCAGCATTACTTCCTTTACCATTGCTTAATAAGGCACTCTTCCCCAATATTCTGTCAGCATTCTAAAAGAAGAAACAAGCAGACACATAACAAGTTTAGCATGTACTAGTATATAAAACTCATTTCCGTGAACCAGTTCATTAGTAAGGTGGATAGGATTAAACTACCAAGTCTTCTATTGCCAAGTACTACTACATAATAAAAGCATCAAACAAACATATATCTATGTCCTATGGTCACTGCATTGTCTTGCCAAATCAAAATAGAGACACGGTTCAAATCATATCAGTTCAAGACAAAGCAGCAGTGAAAGAATACAAAGCGTGGGAAACTACACGGCACAACAAGATTTCAGATCGGTACCACGGGTCTACATGTACAACAACACTATTGGCTCTGTTGTGATGCTAGTAATGTGCATGGTATGAGAAGTCAACTGTATACACAATTGAAATTGAAATCAATAGAGCTATTGATAAGAGCAAACCTGTTAAAGAAACATGCGTGAATATACCTCCTGTGCCATTGGTGTTTTGATTGGATCCTTCAATTTAAATATAAGTTTCTATGAGTAAATATAGTGATACAAGAGCAAAGCAATCATAGTTAAAAAAAGGCACGCCTAAGTGAGCGCTTAAGCACGCCTAGCCTCTAGGCATTGGCAAAACGCATTGCGCATAACTACGCTTAATCTGTGCATAACTGTGCATAAGCATGCGCTTTGGTCAGTAAAGTGCAAGGCGGTGGCAAAACGCACAATTAACACCTAGCGCTTTTTGAACTATGATAGCAATGGAATCTTAAATTAGAACAGTTGTTCTCCAGGTTTAGGCACTTGTTCTACATGAACAGAGTACAGTAAGACGCAAGAATATAGTACTTAAAAATAGAAAATGATCTCATAGACCTTACCACATTCTTGGTTCGGGACCAGTACAGAACAAGGCGTTCCTAGTCATCGTCCAGTAAATGTGTCTCAGGAGAACGTAAGGGAATTTGATGAGTTTCTTTGTCAGTGA
This sequence comes from Triticum aestivum, assembly GCF_018294505.1. Lineage (NCBI taxonomy): Eukaryota > Viridiplantae > Streptophyta > Magnoliopsida > Poales > Poaceae > Triticum > Triticum aestivum. The sequence goes on along the minus strand of NC_057801.1, from coordinate 419,328,692 downwards.
AGTATGTTTTCTTCAGGTAATTCTGATACTGCCACCAAGCATTCTTGAAGATAGCAGAGGTATTAGCACAGGTTACCTCATCCTGAGTTTCCAAATCGGTCCTTCTCTATAGAGAAAAATGGGAAAATTTGTTCTAATATAACCATCATTGAGATAGGATGTATGGGACAAAGCAAAGTAATTGCCATGAATAACATTGCTTACACATAAATCCTGGACAAACACCTGCAACTGGCATTTTCCTTCATCTTCAGTATAATATTTCCAAGATGGGAAGATACGCACATATGATTTAACAACATCAAATGCGATAGATGCTAAACTACAACTAGTTGGTTGTGCTTCCTCCACAGGAATAGGCGTGCTAACTGGTGGAGTTGGGGTTCACCGTGGTAGTATTAGCCCTTTGGGCACTGGAGCTTCCTTACTAACTGCTCTTGTTTGGGAACTCTATGGTGGAGATGGTGTTGTGTCAACAGGAACTGGGTTACTATCGGCTGGGGTTGGGGTTAGATTGGGTGAAGCTGGTTCTCTGTCCATTGCAGTAGGGGTACAGTCTGTGAGAGTTTGGGTTATGTGTGGTAGGGCTGGTTCTTGTGCATGTACAATCGGGGTGCTATCTCCACCAAGAGGTAGCACTGTTTTATTTAAAGACCGTGTTTTTAGTCCGCTAGATACTGGCATCACCCGCTCCAATTCAAATGGCTGATAAACATGAAACATAGTTGAATGTACAGACATTGTATGAGAGACAGATGCAATAGATAGTGTGGAAAAAAGAGGGCATGAAATAGTTGACATGTATATTGTTTAACTAAAATGGATAGCATGACATAATTTCACATATATGATGTCTATCTAAACTAGATAGCATAGCACAACATAATTCAAAGATATGATGAATAACTAAACAGGATCGCATGACATAATTCACCTACATGTTAATAAGTAATCAGGATCGCATCATTTAATTCACATATGTGATTTATATGCTAAACAGAGGGCATTCGATATGATGTCTGAACTAAGAACATGGTGTTGAATATTGTGTATATGATGTCTAAACTATGCAATGCAAGACACCATATGCATGATATCAGCATTATAACCGTGCCAACTTAGAGCATACACCTCGGTGGGGGAATAGGACTGGTCATCTGTCTCTGAATCCATCTCTGAGGAGCTATCGGGACCCAACAAGAAATCTTCTTCGACACGTAGCACTGTCTGCTCTGAAGGCCTTGTTTTCACTCCAGATTTTCCATCTCCCACCCAAATGGCTGATTCACAGGAAGAGTGGTCTAATGTACAAACATTGTCGACAAATGGAAATGTAATGAAGAAAAGGATGGGCAAGATATCATTCAAATATATGGTGCCTAGTTAAATAGGATGGGATTGCACATTTCACATATATTATGTCTAGCTAAAAGACATGAGACTCCATAATTCCCATAGATGATAGAAACAAAATAGGTGGCATTACAGAACATGTCTAAACTAAGCAGATGGCATATATGATGTCAAAAGTAGGCACTGCAAGGCAACATATGCATGATATGACTAACATCATTATGCCAAGGTAGAGCAAACACCTTGGGGGGTAAGTAGGAGTGGTCAGCGGCGTCTGAATCCGCCTCAAAACAGATATCTTCCTCTGGATTACAATCTAGAGAGGGGTGGGGAGGGTTTGCCATTGAACCCACCATGGAGCGATGTCTGCATGACATTGTATTGCCGTGCAAAACTCTTCTCTTTTTCTCTACATGTTCAGCATGACTGTGTACAATATCTGACATGCATACAGAAAAATATGGTGAGAAGGAGAGCATGCAGAAATTTAGAGTGATGGTAATAACCAGTGGATGGATCCAAAAATAATGATAGCAGGCTGATGATTGCTTTAATTTAATAAAAAAATAGATGATGATTGCTTTACTATTTGTTTCCCACCCAAGATGAACAACATAGGCATACCCTAGGTGAACCAGATGTTAGACAGACATACTATTCATTGCTGCCTCGATATGTGCCCCGCAACTAATTTAGAACTCAAGTTTGAACATTAATTTGGACCTGACTTGGAGTCCAAGAGGTGAACAGGACGATAAACTAGCAGGTAATTTTAAGCAATGCATAACATAAGTAGAAACAAAAGAGTGTGACCTCTCTTGTGGACCCGTGTACTCCTCACGTTCATCTGCTGAGTCGATGATGGTGATGCCGTTGCGGTGGGTGCCGGCAGCAGGGAAGGAGATCTGAGGCGGCGGAAGATGGTCAGGAGTCATGATGTCTGGTTTGGTGGATGCTTCTGCCGATGGAGCAGCTCAGGTGAGGTGGACAACGTCGCGGCAGGAGCAGGACAAACCACACAAAGTTCCCTTCGACACCTACCTGTAACTGAAGTAATTCTGTAAGGGGTCATTTGGCTTGCATGATTCTAAAAATGCATGGATAGGAAAAACACCGGAATAGGATAGGAATGCACATGGTAAACAAAGCATTTGTAAACATAGGATTTCTGTCAACGTGGGTGTTTGGTTTACAGGAATTGGAAGAGTAGAGGAATGCAAAGAAACATGCCCAAAATAAAGTGAAACCATATGAAAGTGTGTACAGTTAGAATGTTATTCTGCCACTAATGCACTTGGTCTTGTTTTCATGCATAGGATTTTGAAAAGTAGGTCCAGGTGATGTTTTGCTTCATTCCTTTCAACAAAATGCATGAATAATTGAATAGTAGAGTGCCATTGGAAAATTCCCTATTGCTATGTTTTTCCATTGAACCAAAATAGCCCTAATGGACCGACATGAATGTATAGTAATAAGTGATGCAACAAGTGTACAACATCTTTGCCGTAGCAGTGTAGACCTCAACATCATTGGGTTGGTCGGTGAAGCAATTGAGGCAGAGGTGGCTGTCGGAGGTGTGGAGGAAGATCTGAGGAATCTGTAGACGGTGTCCAGGGCACTGCCCTGTTGTGATGGATCTTCTGTCGTTGGAGCAGCTCCATTGAGCCATAAGACGTCAAGGCTGAAGCAGCACAAGACAGACATCGTCAATCTCAAGTGGGATTCTAATAGCATCTCCAATATATGATGTAAAATAGATGTAAAATTTACATCACCAAAAACCACCTGACTACAACAGATGAGGTAAAAACTGTTGACTCTGAACTTAACTGTCGAAACTGAAATTTACTGTGGAATCTGAATGTTACTGTCGAAACTGAACGCAATGGTAGCAGAGAGGCACTTGACATGTAGTTTAGGGAGGGCCTTCAGTTCATCTTCAACCTGCACCACCCTGAGCCGCCAGCCACCACCGGCCGAACCGTCGGCCCCAGCGCCGCCTCGCCACCCCAAAACAACTCCCCACCACCGGTCCTCCGCCGCCCCGGCCAACCCTCTAGGCCCCCCGCCCCCCACCCTGAACCCTAAGATAGATAGTGGGGTACCTCTCCGGCGAGCCCCCGTCCCCGCTGCGGGTGGTTCTTCCTTACTCCGGCGAGCCCCCCCCCCCCCCCCAACCCCTGAAAATCGACTGACCCAAAAGTCGATTCAGTTGGCTGAAGTGTAGCTAAACCGGAGCAGAGCAGCAACACGAGCAAGGGGGATAGCAGCAGCAATAGCATGAGCGAGATCCAGAGTAGCAAGAGCTGGGCGAGCGAGCGATCGAGCGAGAGCCGGAGCAGCAGCAGCAGTGCGAGCGAGCGAGCGAGAGCCGGAGCAGCAGTAGCAGATCCGGTTGGTATGGACGCTGCCGCCGAAGGGGCCTCACACTAGGGGAGAGCCACCATGGAGATGTCACCCGCGGCGTCGGCTTCAAGGTAGCCGCTCCATGGGGGTGCGGGATGGAGCACCGTCACCGCCGGGAGGTCAAGTTAAGGAGAAGGTGCGATGCGATGAGTGTACAACCTCTTTGGTGGTGTCGAGTAGGCCTCGGCTTCATCCGAGGAGTCAGTGAGGATGTTGTGGTTCCGGTGGAGCAGGTTAAGGCGCCGCTGTGGGGATGGAGCAGCCGTGATAGACGAGGTGATCATTGGAGCAGCTCCTTGAAGGTGGAGGACGGGGCGGCTAAACCGGTGGGATGATGAGATGGACGACGGATCCTCATCCGAGGAGGTGGACGAGGGACGTCGAGCTGTTGCGGGTGGACGATGTCATCGGGGAAGAGGCTCCAGCTGGGCACCGGTGAGGTGGCGGATGGAGGAGGGTGGGGTTTCGCGGCTGGAGCGGAGAGGTTATGGTGGCCTGGGATTTTGAATGGTGAAAAGGGAGCGATGGGAGGGGGTGAACCATGACTTAGGGACGCGCTTGTCCAAAATGTAGGGTGTGTTAAAAAAGTACCCCCCCCCGCCGATTTGAACTAGCGGCCCTTTTGGCTCAGGGTTAGAAGGGGGATTTCGCGTGTCAGGATTTGGCAGCTGGAGGGAGTTTTCGCGCGCGTTGTAATTTCGGGATAGCAAGGCGCGGGTTGTGAAGGCGCCAGTCTTGGGAGCACGATATCTGAATTTTTGGGATATAACAAGGCGCGGGTTGAATTTTAGGGACAAGCCTAACGTGTAGTAGTATTGTACTTGTACATACCAAATCAATTCGCACTTCCCTCAACCAAAAAGAAAACGAAAAAATAAAACTATTCACACCACACAAAGAGAGAGTCTTGCCCCATTTTACTATACAAATTCTATTCAAAGCTACTTCCTCCTTCCATCTATATAGGGCCTAATGCATTTTTCGATGCTAACTTTGACCAAATATTTGAGCAATAATATATGACATGCAACTAACACAAAGCACACCCTTAAATTCGTCTGTGAAAGGTTCTTTCAATGATATGATTTTCACATTGTGCATGTCATTTACTATTAATCTTGTCAATAGTCAAAGGCAGTCTTAAAAAACTCATTACGCCCTATATAGATGGAAGGAGGGAGTATGAATCCATGTTATGTCCAATTAAAATTTTCGCTTGCTGTATAATGCATGTAACCTACTCATACCAACATTTTAGTGCATTCCAAATGTCTATACTACCGCTGCAATTCGAACTGAATTTGAATTCGTTTCTCTATTTCAATAAGAATCTACAATCATGATTGTTGCCAACTTCAACCATGATTCGTGTATTACCTTAATAACACACCACATGATTACTATATAGATAGATATGAACTATGTGTACTACATGAACTCGAATTCTATTTTTTGAATACACTTGATGTTGATTCCAAATAATAGTACATTTGATGTACTAACTATATATTCATAATCTAAACCATGTTCCATACGTACACCATGTTTATCACACAAAGTATAGTGCCCCGCCCCCTACATTATGACAAGTATTTAGACCTGAGCTGCAAAAGCCACACATTAGCCCAAATTATAATCAATGTCCTACATTATGATATGTTTTTCAAGTATCTGTATCCACTTTTTTATAATAAATTATGATCTTTGTTCATCTTTTACACCTTCATGATCCTCTTCTATTTTTAGCTAGCTAGCGCTAACTTTCTATCGTGCATGCACACGCCCGCCCCCCTCTCACCCACCCTTAGCGTCCCCTCCGTCACGCACATTCATTATTTCTCTTTAGGTCGTCCACACGCGGTGTGTGTAGGCCCCCGGCTCCTTCTTTCCGGCACGCACCGGTCAATATACCTCTCTAGCCAAGTGTGCCTACAACAAACACATATATACTTCCCCTCCTCTCTTCTCACCGTCCATGGCCCCCTATGTCCAATACAGTTCCACGCAGGTGCCACTACAAAAAAAAGACACATCCGTGACATTTTGGGCCGAACGAATTTTTTTTGTCATACATATGACACTTCTATGATGATAATTGTGACAAAACCCGGTATCATCATAGATGTTGTGGGATCCTACTTCTATGACAAAAAATCATGACAGAAAATGGGCTTTTCTTCCTGGGCGGGCCGGAGACGCAGCTGCATGACATTCTTTGGGCCGTCCATGACGGAAAAAACCGTGGTAGAAGCGAGGAGGAGGAAAATTTCGGGGAGTTGCCGGTTACGGTGGGAGGTCGGGGGCCGAGCGATGCGCGTTTCTCTCGTACACGTGCGAGGCATTGGCTCTAACTGAACCCGAGCGAGGCGTTGGGCTCTAACTGAACCCGAGTGATTGCACTGCAGGCTACGCGTTAATGAACCCGAGCGATTGATCGATAGCTGTTAACTAAACTCGATGGAGCGCTTCCTTTGCTACTGCTGCTAACTGAAGCTGATCGATTGGATGAATAGTGAGTGTTGCGGGGGGGTGGATGAACAGTGAGTGGTGGCGTTGCCTCTGGATGAACAGGACCCCGTGGTGTGGAGGGCTGGATGAACAGTAGACGGTAGAGGGCTGGCCGTGGAGGGGTGGTTGAACAGGACCCCATGGTGTGGAGGGATGGATGAACAGTAGACGGTGGAGGGCTGGATGAACAGTAGACGGTGGAGGGGTGTTTGAACAGTAGCCGATGGAGTACCGCGCGGTGGAGGCTAGATGAACAGGAGCCCGTGGAGGCTGGAGGAGGTCGACGGTGGAGATCAACAGTATCCCGTGGAGTCCTGTTTTGCGGTACGCCACACCCCTCCCGATGAACAGGACCCCCGTTTCGACCGTAGGAGGTCTGTTTCCTCCATTTTGCGGTACGCCACACCCCTCCCGATGAACAGGACCCCCGTTTCGATCGTAGGAGGTCCGTTTCCTCCGTTTTGCGGTACGCCACACCCCTCCCGATCAACAGGACCCCCGTTTCGACCGTAGGAGGTCTGTTTCCTTCGTTTTGCGGTACGCCACACCCCTTCCGATCAGCAGGACCCCGTTCCGAATGTGGCCGGTCGAACACAAGGCCTTTTCCTCCATTCTGCGGTACGCCGGGCCTTGTTTCCATCGCCTGTTCCATCCAAGCCGGTTGGCTCCCACGCGTTTTGTTGCCTCCCGATGAACACGACGCATTCCGTTGCCTCCCTATGAACACGACGCATTCTGTTGCCTTCCCATGAACATGATGCATTCCGTTGCCTCCCCATGAAGAAGACGCATTCCGTTGCCTCCCCATGAACACGAGCCCTCGCTGTACGTATGCGCGAATAGGCGTTCGAGACCCCGCCCATATGTACACATACGTGGCTGTATTTTCTTTCTTGCACCCTCGCCGCTGTACGTACGTGTACATGCTACGCGCGCGCCTCTACTACGACACGTGCGCGCCTCTACATCGACCAGTATGTACGTACACGTTCGTGACCAAGATGACAATGCTACGACGCTTCGACCAGGTGGGTCCCGACTGTCAGGCACTTCCTTGCCTGCGAAGATGTAGCTGGTGGGTCCCAGCAGTCAGGGGGGTGAATCGGGTTTTTTTGCCCGCACGCACTTCCTTGCGTGCGAAGGTGTGGCTGCTGGGTCCCAGCAGTCAGGGGGGCGAATCTTTTTTTTTGCTCGGACGCACTTCCTTGCGTGCGAAGGTGTAGCTGCTGGGTCCCAGCAGTCAGGGGGCGAATCATTTTTTTTGCCCGGACGCACTTCCTTGCGTGCGAAGGTGTAGCTGGTGGGTCCCAGCAGTCGGGAGGCGAATCATTTTTTTCGGACGCACTTCCTTGCGTGCGAAGATGTAGCTGGTGGGTCCCAGCAGTCAGGGGGGCGAATCGTTTTTTTCAGACGCACTTCCTTGCGTGCGAAGATGTAGCTCGTGGGTCCCAGCAGTCAGGGGGCGAATCATTTTTCCGCGAAATATGGTGGCTCGTCCGGTGGGTCCCCGCTGTCAGGTGGAGGAATAATTATTTTGCACGTAATAAGGAGGCACTTCCTTGTGGCTGTCGTGGACCCAGCTGTTAGCCTCTCCACATACAGTCCACGTCCGATGGAAGACATTCCTTGACCATGTTGACCACGTCGCGCCGAGAGCACCACGGCGGTGGACGACGGTGAGGCCTAGGAAGGGGACGACGCGGAGCCGGGGAAGACGCAGCAGTGGGTGCACACGCGGAGAGGAGTATGAGGGTTCACTGGTTCGGCTGCGCTGCCGTTGCCGTAGAATAACAGGGGGTGTGGGTGAGTGGAGGGATGGCCTGGCCAGCGGTGGGAGTAGTAGGGGGCAGTGAGGCCTCCGCGGCAGCACAGCCGGCCACGGGAGGCAGGAGCAGGCGGCACGACCGGCGTTGCTTTGGGCGGCTGGAGCAAGAAGACCAGAGGTTGAAGAAGCACGACGGCTGTTGGATGGACATCATACGGTCACTGCAGCTAGAATCGTTTATTATTGACTAAGTTGACAAAGCCCTTGGTACGTCAACTTAGTAGGCCCACAGGTCAGCTTCCGAAACGGTGCGCCCCAGATGTCAGGGGGAGGAATCATTTTTTGGGCGGGTGAAGCTGGAATATCCGAGATTGAAGAAGAAGCATGGCATCCGTTGGATGAACATCCAGCGGCCACTGTTGCTAGAACCGTGTGTTGACTATAAGTTGACAAAGCCTTGCATACGCGTCAACTCTATTTTTTTAGGGGACGCGTCAACTTAGTAAGGCCAGAAGTGTGTGGCAGAGAACTTATAGCCCATTTGAGATTTGTAAGAATGTGTAGCCCACTTTTGAATTCTAATGGAATTTTCTACAGCCCATTTATTGTTTGTTAAAAGTACAACCCATTTCAACCAACCGTTCAAAACCGAATTCAATTAAATTTCCCACATTTTGATGGGATCCGAATATTTTTATCCCGAAATTTCTAGTCAGATTAAATACAATTTCAATATAAATTTATATTACGTAAAAATTCAACGAAACATTGCGCTTGCAACAATTAATGAAATTAAAATTTTCAATATTCCAAAAATAATATTTTATAAAGTAATCACTGTTTGGTGCATTTTTTTATAGTTACTACCTAGTTTTTATAATTACATCCCATTTATTATTTCTTAAAGCCCATTTTCTTGTTAAGCCTAATGCATCCCTCCTAGGAAAGATTTGCAGCCCAGCGGGGCGGAGAATAACAACTTGACCTTGCCTGGGTATTCCTAAAAAAGGTATAGCTGGGCTAGCCATTTTCAGCTTGAAAAAAATTAATATCTGGGCTGGATATCTGGCCTAGGCTAGACGGGCCACAGCCCGCCCAATTAATACCTGCAGCGATGTTTTCATTGTTGTTCAGAGGAGAAAAATTAATATCTGGGGTAAACATCGAAAAACTCTGCAGTCCTCACACCTCAAAAACACAAATACTGCTCGAGCTGCTTGGTCCCAGCGGTCGGCCGCTTCTTGTGCAATTCTCTCGTTTATTGACTACTCCCTCTTTTCCGGTTTATAATGCTCAATTCAAAAATCTCACCAATCAAGGTAGATGGCGAGTGGTGGAATACTTTTTGTAGTTTTGCAAAAGCACCTAATTAATGCTCTTGTTATCCTCAAAAAATTATGTTTATCAATGCATTAGTTGCAATGCATGCATGCATAAAGTACATGCATTGGTCAATTTTCTCTTAATACTTGCATGCAATGATTTAATGCACCTTGGAATCAGAACATGTGATGGAAAACAACCAAATTGAGCCTTATAAAATGGAAAAACTAAAATTGCGTATGTGAGGCTATGGACCTGGTGGGTCCCCGTTGTCATCCTATCCAAGTAAAGTCATCTCCTCGTCCGCGCGCGCTTTCCGCCCGAAATAGTCAGCGCCGGCCGCCCCGCTTCCCGGTGCAGGCAATTGCTCCGCCTTTAAACGAGACAAGTGTCGTCCGTCCGTCCATCTGCCGCACACATTAATGATACGCGGTTGCCGAGGCGGCCACTCCAGCGCCACACGCCCGTCCCTCCGCCCGCCCAGCATTGCTATAAAACTACTGTGCCGGCCATAGCCGCAGTCATCCGCATCCGTTTCCTTTCTCCTGTCCACACCACTACTGCCCACCATGGCTTCCTCGCGCTCCAGCGCTCTTCGGGACGGGCGGACGACGGACCACAAGGAGATGGCAGCCATTGCTGCCGACCGGCTGGCCGGCAGGCAGCCGGAGGACGACGACGTCCCAATGAAGAACATGGTAGTCGACGATCCAGCGCCAACCCCCTCCTCCGCGCCATCCTCACCGGTGCATTGCACCATGACCATCGGCGAGGCCCGTGCCCAATATATGGACAGGGTGAGGCAGATGCGTGAGGAGCAGTTCCGGGAGGCGCAGGCCGACACCGCCTACAACCACCATCTCCTCCAGGAGCACCTGCACGTGAAGGAGCAGATCGCCGCGGAGCGGGCGGAGCAGGAGGCGTTGCTCGACTCGTACCGCTCCGCCCGCAAGGGCCGCCTCGAGCGCTGGCGGTACCGCATGCGGGTGGCAGAGGCTGCGGCCGCCTACAAAGAGGCTAGCAAAGAGGGCGATAAAGCGGGCGAGGCGCTGTTTGGCGAGACCGAGGACGAGACAAAGGACAATGCCGGCTCCGACGAGTCCCCGCTCCGCTGGCATCGATGATGCCCTGCTCCGCCGAGGCCCCGCGGCGCCAACAACGAGGCAGAGGACACCGCCGGCTCCGCCGAGGCCCCGCAGCGCCAACAATGAGGCAGAGGACACCGCTGGCTCCGCCGAGGCCCCGCCCCGCCAACAACGAGGCAGAGGACATCGTTGGCTCAGCCGAGGCCCCACCCTGCTGGCAACGTGGGGGAGGATTTCCACCGCTCCGTTGAGCCACCGCCCACCGGCAACAAGACAGAGGACATCGCTGGCTCCGCCGAGGCCCTGCCCCGCTGCCAATGAGGCCACGCCACACAGAAAACAAGGAAGAGTAGAACACGGCAGGTCACCGCCGCTCAGGTCCAAGTAAGGCCACCGCTGCTACCCTCCGGTTGAAGCCAAGCTAGGCGTGTTGACCATTGACGGCCGGTTAGCTTCTTGGCGGCGACATGGAGTCGGAGAGCTGCGCTGGAGAAGAACGCTGCTTCTACTTAACTGCTGGTGCAGTTGGCTGACTGACACGTGGGCCCAATAGGCCACATGTCAGTTACACAACTGCACCTGCAGTTAAGTCACTGAAGCTCTTTTTGGCTCAGCGGGACACAGGTGGGTAGCTTCGGTTAATTAATTATACCTCCAGCGCACCCCTTTTTAGTTTTTTTTTTGAAAAGGAGGATCACCCCCGGCCTCTGCATCTGGGAGATGCATGCGGCCACAAACACCCCTTTTTAGTTGAAGAATGTATGAAATGTAATGAAATCCGGCATGTTTATATGAAATCCGACCATGTATGAATGAATTTATTTCGATTAGTTCGAATTCCTGTATCACTGGCATTGGATGAACATGCAAAACAATACGTACTAGCATTATTCCCAGGGTGATCACCATGTTTGCAGCAGTTTCACATTTACTCCCTCTGGTCCTTTCTAGTCTACATACAAGTTTTGTCTGCAGTCAAAGTATCTCTACTTTGACCAATCTTATACAAAAAAGTATGCACTTTCACAATGTGCGAAGTAAAAAGGAACAGAAGGAGTACAAAGAGTTTGAGCAGCTTTTTAGCATTTCTGTACATTGCAATCAAACACACAGGCCTGGCAATTCATAGAGAACATTCAAAACAATCGATGATTATGCATCTCAGCGACTCACATGTTAGAGGCAATATTTACTTCACAACTAAAGAATAAAGAAAAAATTGATCGCCGCTGCTGACAGCAAAGGGCGTCCCATTCGAAAATATCAAACGCATATCTTGCTAAAATCAATGAGCAAAATTTGACAAGGTTGTCCCATTCCAAAATATCAAATGCCTATGATTGTGGAATGGGCAGGGTTTGCCATCAGTTCGGACATTGACATGGCACCTCGTGCTAAATAAACCAGCTGTTCTTTTTGTGCAGTTCCACCAAAATCAACCAAATTCACGCGTAGCTTGTATGATTTCGCCCTTATATGTTGCAACACCTTGAACTTATGGGCACCTCCTTTCTTGTGGTGGAAATGAATGATTCGATGTATTCATGAACATTTTGTGCAGTTCCCGTTGAAATCAAGCTGAGCACCCCTGTTTGCACAAATACAAAAAAGTGATTAGTATAAAGCAAATTGTACTATGAATTGATAGTTTCAACAGGCACATACATGGTCCATGTAGAGCACACTTTTAGAAAAATGGAACTCACCAGAAAGAATCCTAGAACAACATTGTACTCGCGCATCACAGCAAAAAAATGGAGATTTGTCAGTCCTTCTAAGTTGAAGTTAGTTTGGTCTTGTGGGGAGTAATGTAACCATCCTTCAACTACTCCTTCTGATGAGAAGATAGACAGGGCTTCTTCATCCTGGCATAATCGGAACTAGTCACTTCACGTACTCCATATTCTTCTTTAGAGGAAGATGATCCCTGTTTGCTCGAAAAAAAGGAAAGGAAATATTTAAAACAACACAGATGAAGCACTTCTCAAGGACAATACCACTTTTTCATGACAGTATCTAAATAGTAGCACAACACCAATAGAGATGACAAAGCTCAATTATATGGACAAAATCAGTGGGTGAGTACCAACATTTGTTAGGAGGCTGGTTGTGTAGAGCATACAGATGAAGCACTTCTCCGGAACCATCTGTTGCTATCTACGGGGGTGGCCATGCCTACTATATACTCCTCGATTAGTTTAATGTTTCCAACATCTTCTTGTGCAGTTCCACTAAAATATATGGTATCTTCAAAGAAGATCCCTGTTTGCACAAGTAGAGATAATTACATATGGCATCAAATCAGTGGCAAAACAATTGCTTGTTCCAGCCATAGCAATAAATTAAGATGCAAAACTATATCATTACTTGTGTCATCACAGTTCCAGCGCATTACAGCACCGGGAGTTGATTTTTGTTTTTCTTCCGCTTGTTCTTCCCCTTCATCACTTGGTTCAATAACAGACAAGCTTCGCCTTTAATGTAAGATTTGGCATGTCAATTAGGAAGCACAAGTATAGTACTAAACTTAATTTTCTGATGAAAGTGGCAAAATACAGGCCAGTAGTTGTGATATCCTTATCTTACCTCAATGGGATATTACGGTGCACATATAGATTGGAAGTCTTGTCTCCATTTGTGCAGTTCACTAAAATCAAGCAACACTATCGTACAAGTAGCACAACATATGAAAGCACACTGCAGAATCATGTGAAAGAAGGCTAGTACTAACCTCTCATGATGCGGAATTCAAACAACTCACAAGAAGAAGATCTGAACCAAATTCGCCTTAACGGATAGGAAGTAAGATCTCCTCTTGTGCAGTTCCACTAAGATCAAGCAATCAAGCAACATTGTCAGTGTGACATTTTGGTTGAACTGCACAAAACACTCTTAAAACAAAAGTGTTTTGTGCAGTGCAACAAAAGGTCACAATGGCAACGAGGTGAAGTAGATAACCCTGTTTGCACAGAGGTGCAAAGGAAACAATTAGTGGTCAATAACGGTGGATGACACAGAAGCCAACAAAAAGAAGCATCTACCTTATCTAAATGGGAAAGAAAGCAAGACAGTGGCATTTCTCAAATGGTGGCATTGATTAATATTAACATAGAGATTATATTAACAATAAAATTCGTTAAACATGTAATTTGCTTTTAACTGTGGCATTGCATCAATTTCCAGCGGCATTATTAGAGGGTGTTTGTTTACAGGGACATTTTGGTGTAGGGACTAAAAAAACTCCGTGTTAGTCACATCTACACCAAACAGGAGGGACTTTTCGAGACTAAAAGTGGGCATTTGGGACCAAAGAAAGAAGACCCCGAGGGAGTCTTTTTGGGACTTTTTCCAACAGTTGCCCCTGCCATGCATCGCACCTTGTTTCTATTAGTTCATTACTAGGGGTAACATGGTCTTTTATCATGTCATTTAATAACCTCTAGTCCATGTTTAGTCCCAAGAACCAAGCAGGTAGGGACTAGGGAGTTTTTAACCAAACAGGGCCTTAGATTAACAACAGCTAATGAGTTGCACGGGACAGTGGATGCACCAGCACCATGTGCATCTACCGATGTACTGTGGTCATGCACAGTCTGTTGCAACAAAGAACAAACAACCAAGGAGCATATTTGTGTTGGTCCCAGTTTTGTTATCTTTAGACACCTTTCCCTATGTGAGCGCAGCAAATCTAGTCCTGCTCAAACTCTACAGCCTTGTCCCTTCCTTTCCTTTTTGAACTAGTACTTTTGCCCCTTCCTTTCCTCTTTGAACCACGTCCTAGATTTATGCGATACAACTTTCCCCACTACTTTCCCCCATTCCTTTCCTCTTTGAACCATGTCCTAGATTCATGCTATACAACTTTCCCCCTTCATTTCCTCTTTGAACCACGTCCTAGATTCATGCTATATACAACTTTTCCCACTACTTTCCCCCACTCCTTTTCTCTTTGAACCACGTCCTAGATTCATGGTATACATGCAGCTAGAGCAATGCATGTGGAGTAAGTAAAATATACCTTAAGGTTCTTGGGTCATGGTTCGGTGGGCAACGGGACGGCGGCGAAGAAGAAGGGGTCGAAGGCCCTCCCGCGCCGCCGCTCGGTGGAAAGTGAACAACAGCACCGGTAGTGGATTCCCTCCCTCGCCGATGGCGACAGCTTTAAGCCTCCTTCCCTTCCCGGCGGAAGGATCCTGCCAGCTCTTTGAGCGGCGGTGAGGGGAGAGAGAGGCCAATGAAGTCTTGTTTAGATCTGGAGACGGCTAGAGAGTGTGAAGAGAGCAACTGCAAGCGTTGAGGCTCCAGCGGGAGAGGGCGAGAGAGTGTGAAGAGAGCAACTACAAGCGCTGAGGCTCCAGCGTGTATATATATACTGGAGAGAGAGTGTGAAGCGTGCAAACCTTAGAAAACATTTTGACCAGTCAAAGAATCCTCCTAGCAAAAATTATGCTCAGGTGTAGTTATCGAACCCGAGACCTCAAGTTTGATGAGCGAACAGGCTAACCAGCTACACAACCCTCCCGTTATGTTCAACGAGAGGAAAATAACCTTTTATACATTCCTGCATTCGTGTGACAGGCATGCCGTGTTTTTTTTGGTGTGTGTGGCAGTCATTAGGATTTCAATCATAATCATGTCATGTGGCTTTGGTGGTAAGACTATCTACAGTGGTGCAGAAATAATGCAGCCTTAGTCACCTTACCTCTCTCCACGTAGTACGTTGGGTCCCACCAGTCAGAGGGTGAAACAAACAAATTAATAAGAAAAATTAAAAGGGCCAGCGGTGTATCTTACTACCTCACACATCTCGATACTGCTCGGGAACACTGTCCAATTGATCCCTCTATTCGCTCACGTACTATATTAAGTGAATCCTTATTATAACTTGCACACAAATTAAAACATCCCTCTCTCTGTGTGTGTGTGTGTGTGTGTTTAGCAGCATGTGTGTGTTAGAGAGTGTGACAGATCGACCTACTCCTACAGAGATATGGTGTGTAGTGTACGATTTTAGCCGCGAGAGTCGGTGCATCCTCTCGTTTTCGGGTGTGTCCGGTAGGGACATGTGGATAGTTGCCACGCCCGCTCCTGACCAGCCTGGCCCACCCAAAGCCCCTCCATCGCCCGCGCGCGCTTCTCGCCCGAAATGGTCAGTGCTGCTCTCGGTGTCGCATTCATGCCCGGGCAGAGCGGACGCGACCTCTCACTGGCGCAAGAGTGATGGTTGCTTCGTCCGTCCAACTTACTGCTGGGTCTATGTGATTTGACAGCTCATTGGTCTTTATTATTGAGGTGGTAGGACTGCTGGATGTCCCATGCTTTCGGCGAAAGGAGGTAGTAGATTACAATTTTCTCCATTCTTACAGCGGAGGAGGGCAAGAGCAGTGAAAACACGCAGGCTCAGTGATTACATGGCCCACCTCACACTATCACCGTGCGACACCTAACTCTTTACATAGTACTCCCTCTATTCCTAAATATTACTAGATGAGTCCCCGCGCGTTGCCGCGGAACAGCGGTATATCTCTCTGCACAAAATTATCGATTTCATAGAACTAAATAAAAAAATCTATAACCGCATGACAAATGTGGTAGCCAAACTAAATAAACTCCCATCATCATTTAGATCATCCCACGTAAGGAAAAAAGATCAGCCAACTCCTACTGCATAATGGGATTATATTTTTCTTTTTGACATGTTAATGGGACTTAAAAGCTCACTTACATGCATGCTACCGGTGCATGCTTGCATGCAGACATGTTGATGTGATTTAAAACCCACTCACATGCATGTGCCACGGTATTTCTGCATGCTTGCATATGGCTTAGTGCGGAGCCTCTCAACGTCTAGATCAGGCGGCTATTATGACTGATTTACTTCATCTAACGGCTACGTCAATTTTGATGATGTGGCTCAATGAGAGGATAGAGAATTCCTAGTAGTGGGGGCTAGCTATTACTAGTAGATAAGTCTTTGTAGAGATTCCACTAGGTGAACTACATACGGAACAAAATGAATGAATCTACACTTAAAATGCATCTATATACATCCGCATGTGGTTAATGGTGAAATCTCTACAAAGACTTATATTTAGGAACGGTGGAAGTACTAGTATAGTACTAGTACGTACTATAATTTATCAGCGAGATAAATTTGTACAATGCTATGAAGCTTCCAGCTCCTATTACATGTATCTTGCATCCAAGGTTGCTCGTTGCAACATTTCATCAAATACAAAGGAGACTAACATGCATGCTATTGCATCTCAATGATTGACAGATCATAGCAAATATGTACTCCCTCCGTTCCAAAATAAGTGTCTCAACTTTGTGCAAACTTTAGTACAAAGTTGTACTACTACTAAAGTTGACACTTATTTTGGAACAGAGGTAGCTAAAGAAAAAATGATCCATGCAGTCCCTAGCCCTTGAACCGTGAACCCTGACCAGGCTCCAATTTGCTAGCAACGTTTGAGCTTCCTAATAAATGAAGTTTGCAACCTTTTGACCATCGGATCATTTTGTGCAGTTTCACCAAAATTGAGATGAGCATCCCTGTGGTAAAGAAATTGAAGAAGCGTGATTAGAATAAGATTACTAGGACTAGTTGATGAGACATAAACTCATCGCAAATACAATACGTAGAAGCCAGTAGAGGTATCAGGTATGTGTGGGGCAAAGAAGTAGAGAAATATCCACAGGGAGTGATGTGGGCAGCTGGAGCAGTGGTGCAAGCCGGCTGTAAAGGGAGTTGTACCTGAGGGACATAGCTCAACCTTGAGGAGGGCGGCGGGAGGCGGCAACTGCCCATATCGCGGCAGTGAGCAAGGGACGAAGGCAACCTCACTGGTTTTGTGAGAGAGAACCACGGGGACCCCTGATCGGGACGTGCCGACAGTGGGTTTTCTCCGTCAGCGACGGCCACCGCATCTACACTAAGCATCCACCCCTTCCCCAAGCGGACGTGATCCGTCGGGATGTTAGAGATGTGGCCACAGTCGTTTTGTGCGAGAGAGTGTGAAGAGAGCAAGCAACCGTGTAGGCTGGCCCGTCCTGACTATGTATATAGTGGAGCGGTTTCCTTTTCTCTCCATATGAACCTATCATACTGCATACGTGCCACTGAAGAAAAAAAATTATTTATAAATGACGCGGCACCTACTACTCGTTCTCCTATAACCTTGCGCTTGGCATCTCCAAAATATTAACCTTGCGATTGGCTCTTCGCCTCTTCCGGAAGTCGAGCAATAATGGTAGTGCAGTATATATCGTTCTGACTATATGAGACTGAATGAATTGTTGCACGTTCACCACATGGGCGAGGGTCGAGGGGCGAGGGAGAGTGCTACTACATACGGAGCAAAATGAGTGAATGTACACTCTAAAATACGTCTATATACATCAGTATTTGGAGTATGTACTAGTAGTTCATATTGAAATCTACAAAAGGATATATATTCCAAACAATATGATATAATCTCTATAACCAAGGTAGTAGGGACGAGGAGTAAACGGAGGGAGTAGTAAATTTTTCTCCTCGTCCTGCGAACCACCGCGCGCATGGGCGAGGGAGGAGCAAGCTTCACCTCATCCTGCGAGCCACCGCGCCCGTGGGCGGGGGAGACGGCGTACTAAGCAAGCTTCTCCTTGTTCTATGAGTTGATGGTACACATCAAAAGTACTCCAGTGTATAGAGCCTTGCCTCTAAGGTAGGCCCCACATGGTTTGCCTCTTTTTTTAATTTAACATAACGCGTCAAGTCGCAATTTTTTTGTTCACCCATGGTAGACGATCCTCCCTCCACCAAGTGGACAACCAGTACACGTGCCAAACTACCACGTGGGCTGCCTTTTTCGTACAGAAATGAGCTCCACCGTGTACCCGCGCGGGTGTGGTTGGGAAAGAGACGGGAGTACGTGCATCGTGCATGCACCTCTTCTCTCCGTGCACGTCCCCCACCTACATGGGTGTGTGTGAGAGATACAAACCGCGTTCGTGAGTGTTTTTTGTTTTGTGGTGGGGGTGGGGTGGGGGTTGATTTCATGAATTATTTGTGGGCATATGTGTCGATGACATCTCAAACAACATTTTGCATGCAATGTGTGCGAAATGGAGGCCTATCCATATCATACATAGAGGGTCGGGCAATCCAGGAGAAGAGAGGGAGGGGTCATAGCTATCGATAGGTGGTGCGAGAGGCCCAACTACTAGCTAGATAGGGGGAGGAGTGTGCGGTTGTGAGATCGATGAAAAGAGGGGCGAGAGTTTACACGTGTGTTTGACCATATGAGAGACACGAGGCAAGGACACATAAAGGAGGAGATTGAAGTTGTGTGTGTATGCTGTAGGCAGGCTGGAGAGGTTTATTGATCGGTATGTATCGGAAAGGAGTTGTGGAGACTCTGGGAGAACAACCTAAAGAAAAAAAATGAATGTGCCCGGTGGATAGAATGCTGAGGGAGGGGGAGGGCGAGGAGGGTGTGTGCATGCACGAGAGAAAGTTAGTGGTAGCTACAAAGGTTAGAGGATTGTGTGGGTGTAAGAGACTAACAAAGATCATAATTTGATATGAAAGCGGATTCATATATTTGAATAGGAGATCATAGTGTTTTAAACATTGCATGCATGAATATAGCGGTGATACACGTGTTGTGCACATGTTATACCATAATGTGATAATGCATGGCGTTTGCAACTAACAGCTAAATGCCGAACAATCTAAACCATACTATACATCAAACAATCTCACATTCTATTTGAATTTGTGATAATGTGCGGCGTTTGCAGCTTACAACTAAATATCGAGCAATCTAAACAATACTATATATCGAACATTCTCACATTTTATTTGAATTTGTGGTAATGTGTGGTGTTTGCAACTCACATCTAAATACTTGTAGGCGTAGGGGGCGGGGCACCATACATAATGTGATAAACACATTATACATATGAGACATGGTTTAGATTATGAAGATCTAGCTAGAGCTAGAAATGTAATGTGATTTGAAATCAAAATAAAGTGGATTCAAAAAATCTAGTTCGAGTTCATATAGTACACATAGTTATATGTAACTCGAGACTAATCATGTGGTGTGTTGTGAAGATAATAAATAAACGATGGTTTAACTTGACAATAATGATGATTGTAGATCTTATTAAAACAGAGAAATGAATTCAAATGCTTTGACTTCACAACAATCATTACTGTAGATCTTATTCAAATATACGTTTGGAATGCACTAAAACGTTCATTTGAGTAGTAGGTTGCATGCATTATACATGTAGCGAAATATTTTAATTGAACATAACATGAATTCAAAGTTTTCAATGACATTTGTAGTGCGCATTGATTTGGTACAGTACACATTCGGCTTCTCCGGAAATTTCAACCCGCGCCTTGTTAGCCCGAAATATTTAAGATATATCTTTGTCTCGTTGTGCTCCGACAACTCCCTCCATCTCAACCCGCGCCTTGCTATTCCGAAATTACAACACGCGCAAAAACTCCCACCTCCTGTGAAATCCCGACACATGAAATGCCCGTGGTACCCCTGAACCGAAAGAACCACCTCAAATCGGTGGGGGGTACTTTCATAACTTACCCCACATTTCAGACAAGCGCATCTCTAAGCCATGGTTCCCCACTGCCATCCCATCCGCCCACCCATTCGTACACCGAGGCCGAGAAAACCCGCGAGGAAACCCCACACCCTACTCCGAACGCCACCCAGCCGGAGCCTCTTCCCCGATGACGTCATCCACAGCAACACCACGATGTCCCTCATCCACCGTATCGGATGAGGATCCATCGTCGATCTCATCATCCCGCAGGTTCAGCCACCGTGTCCTCCACCTCCAAGGAGTTGCTCCGACGTTCCCCTCGTCTTTCGCGCCACCTCCATTCCCACACCACCGTCTTCACCTGCACCACCGGAAGAGCATCATCATCACCGTTTTCTCGGATGAAGCTGCGGCCTAATCGGTGTCACCAAAGAGGTTGTACACTAATCGCCGCATTTTCTTCTTGATTCGATCTCACGGTGCTATCGGCGCTCGGTCCTGAGCCGACACGGCGCGGCTCCATCCACGGCGGCATCGCCGGCCACTTCCTCCACGGCGTGGGTCCCTCGGCGGCGATGTCCACATTAGTAGGAGCTGCTGCTGCTTTAGCTCTCGCTCGCGCTGCTGCTCTGCTCTTGCTCCCGGTCCCCTGCATGTTCTGCTCTTGCTGTTGCTCTTGCTCGCGTTGCTGCTCTCGCTCTTGCTCTTGCTTGCGATGCTGCTCCGATTTGGCTACACTTCAGTCGACTGAATCGACTTTTGGGTCAGTTGATTTTCAAGGGGTGGGCTCACCGGGGTGAAGGAAGAACCAGCCGCAGCGGGGAGGGGGGCTCGCCGAAGAGGTACCCCACTATCTATCTTAGGGTTCTGGATGGGGGCGATGGTCGCCGATGGTGGTGGGGCGTTGGCAGGACGGTGGCGTGGGGATCGCCGGAGAAAAAGCTCGGCACGGGGGCGGGGGGGGGGGGGGGCTAGAGGGATGGCCGGGGTGGCGGCGGACCGGCGGTGGGGAGTGTTTTTGGTGTGGGCGGGGCGGCGCACCGCCGGCCGCGGGCGATGGGGGCTGCTATTTGGCCGGTGGTGGCTGGCAGCTCAGGGGGGTGGAGGTTGAAGATGAACCGCAGGCCCTTGATTTCGTATCCAATGGCTGCAAAATCGACTGACCAGAGATGAAAAAGTCAGTCGACCGACGTGTAGCCTCACCTTGCTAGTGCGTTTAGTTTCGACAGAGTTCATTTTCGACAGTTAGGTTCAGTTTTGACAGTTAAGTTCAGAGATGAGCGGCTGATGTATTTTATATCTAGCACTTTGTGGTTATGTATTTTACGTCATGTATTGGAGATGCTATTAGAATTCCACTCAGGTTAACGTTGTTCGTTGTCTCTCTTGTCCTGCTTCAGCCTCGGCGTCGTACAACTCACCGGAGCTGCTCCAATGAAGAAACCCTCCATCACAGCGGAGCGGTACCTCGGGCTCCATCTCTAGACGCCTAAGATCTTCTTCCCCTCCTCCGACAGCAAAGTCAGCCGGAGCATCCTCACTGGCCAACTCAGTCATGCTGAGATCGTCATGGCGTCGCCAAAGAGGTTGTACACTTGTTGCATCTCTTTTTTACTCTACATGTTATATATATTGTCCACTGAGCACACGGATTTGTTCCTTTAATGTCTCCTTGAAATAAAAAACATAGGAATTTTAATTTTCACTTGTCCTCCTTTTCAAATTCCTATTCATGAAGCACAAGACTAAGAGATAGTAGCATAATAGCATTATAACCGTACATTTTCTTGTGGTTTGACTTAATCTCACCATGCTTCTTTGCATCCGGTGATCTTCCAATTGTTGTGAATCAAAAACCCAGATTGGCAGAAATCCTGTGTTTTTAAATTCTCTGTTTTGCACGTGCATTCCTATCCTATTCCTGTCTATTTCCTATCCCTGCATTGTTGGAATCCTCCAATTCAAACGAGCCCTTACAAAATTACTTCTCTTATAGATAGTTGTCAAAGAAAATCTTGCGTGGTTTGTCCCACTCCTGTTGCGCTGTCGTCCACCCCAGCTCAGCTGCTCCAATGACAGAAGGGTCCAGCACAGCAGGGATCCGGCCTCCAGACTGTCTTTCACCGCCTCAGATCTTCTTCCCTGCCGCTGGCAGCCATGAAAACTGCATTACCATCATCAACCGAGCAGATGACCTCGAGGACTACACGGGTCCGCAAGAGAGGTCGCACTCTTTCGTGTCTGCTTACGTTATGCATCGCTTAATATTACATGCTACTTTATCATCCTGTTCACCGATTAGACTCTGAGTCAGCTCCAAACTAATGGTCAAACTTTAGTTTTTAAATGGTTGTGGGGTACATATCGGGGCCGCTATCAATAGTATATATCTACTATCTGGTTAATCTCCGGTGTCTACTATGAGTTTCATGTTGGGTGGGAAACAAACAGTAAAGAAGCCATTATCTGTATTTATTAACTGAAGCCATTATCTGCCTGCTATTATTGGTTTTGGGTCTATCCACAGGTTGCTACCATCACTCTGGATTTCTGCATGCACTCCTTACATAATCTCACTATGTTTTATTCCTATGCATGACAGTTATTGTAAACAATGGAACTGAACATGTAGAGCAAAAGTGGCGAGCCTTGCGTGGCAATATAATTTCATGCAGACGTCGCTCCATGGTAGGCGCAAAGGCAGCCCCCCCTCCACGCATTTCGGATTGTAATCGAGACGAAGATATCTGTTCTGAGGGGGATTCAGAAGGAGAAGATAACTCCTATTTACCCCCTGAGGTCTTCGCTCTAACTTGGCATGCTGATGTTGGTTATATCATGCATATGGTGTCTTGCATTACTTACTTTATACATCAAATATGTCATCTGCTTAGTTTAGACATCCTTTATGTGAATGCCATCTGTTTAATTTATTCATCATTTATGTGAATTATGCAACGCCACCTTGTTTAGCCAGGCATCATATATGTGAATTTTGCAATGCCATCCTGCTTAGCCAGTCATCTTATATGTAAATTATATCAAGCCATCCTTTTTTTCGTTACATATTACATTTGTCAACAATGTTAGTACAATCAACTGCTCTTCGTGTGCATCAGCCATTTGACACGGTGATGGAAAATTCTGGAGTGAAAACAAGGTCTTCTGAGCAGACTATGCTATTTGACGAAGCGCATATCTCGCTGGTTACGGATAGCTCCTCAAAGGAGGATTCAGAGACAGATGACCAGTCCTATTCCCCCCCCCCCGAGGTGTATGCTCTAACTTGGCAGGGTTATGTTGCTCATATCGTGCGTATGGTGTCTCGCATTGCTATGTCATTTGATTAGTTTAGACATGCTTTGTGTGAATGCCACCTGTTCAGTGTCTAATTACCATATATGTGAATTATGCATTGCCATCTTGTTGCAAGACATTATATATGTGAATTATACAATGCTATCTTGTTGCAAAGGCATTATATATGTGAATTATGCAATGCCATGCTGTTTAGCCAATCATCATGTATGTGAATTATATCATGCTATCATTTTTTTGTATTACGTGTTCCATTTGTCGACAACGTTTGTATATTCAACTACTCTTCCTGTGCATCAGCCATTTGAAGCGGTGATGGAAGTATCTGGAGTGAAAACAAGGTATTCAGAGCAGACAATGCTACCTGCTGAAGCAGACATCTTGCTGGTTACAGAGAGCTCCTCAGAGGAGGATTCAGAGACTGATGACCAGTCCTATTTCCCCCCTGAGGTCTATGCTCAAACTTGGCAGGGTTATATTACCCATGTCATGCATGTTGTCTTGCATTTCTTAGTTTTTACATCATATATGGATTGCCATCTGCTTACTTGCTTACTATATAAATCATATATTTGAATTATATCATGCCATCATGTTACATAGTACATACACATCATCTATCTGAATTATGGCATGGCAACCCATTTAATAAAGACATCATATAGTTATATCATCTCATCCTGTTTAGTGTTTACAGTCATCATATTTAGAATTATGGCATTCTATCCATGAATGTATGTGAATTATGGCATGCCAACCTATTTAATAAACACATTATATAGTTATGTCATGTCATCCTGTTTACATAGTCTCATATTTTGAACTATGTCTTTCCATCTTTTTTAGTTAGCCATCATAATGTGAAATTGTGTCATGCTATCCTGTTTAGTTAGCCATCATATATGTGAAATTGTGTCATGCTATCCTGTTTGGTTAGACAACATAAATATGAATTATTTCATGCCCTCTTTTATTCCCCACTATCCATTGCACCTGTCTATCATACAATGTCTATACTTTCAATTACTTTTCTTGTTTATCAGTCATTTGAATTGGAGAGCGTGATGGCAGTATCTAAGGGAGTAACAACACAGTCTTCAGAAAAGATAGTGCTACCAGTTGATGCAGATAGAACCACGGTTGTACTTGCCCAAGGACCAGATCCACCACACATAACCCAGACTCCCGCAGATTGTACCCCTACCCAGTTGGACAGAGAACCAGCTACACCCCTTCTAACCCCAACCCCGGCAGATAGTAACCCAGTTCCAGTTGACACAACACCGTCTCCACCACAGAGCACCCAAACACGAGCGGTTAGTAAAGGAACTGCAGTGCCCAAAGCATGAGGACCACCACTCCGAATCCCAACTCAACGCTTAAAGGAGAAGAAGATTTGTTCTTAGGTCAGGTTCTGTAGCTATGGTTCATACTCCTTTGCTCTTGCATTACAGTATTTACTCATACCAACTATTTTCAAATTTGAAGGATGGAATTGAAACTCCAATGGCGCAACAAGTATGTTTTAAACCTGTTTCTTTAACTGGTTTGCTGTTGTAAACTGCTCTATGTTGATTTCAGTTTCAATTGAATAAACAGTTATGTTCTCATGTCATGCACATTACAAGTGTTGTTATTGCTCTATAGTTACCCACACTTATATTCTGCTTTGTCTTGAACAAATATTATTTGAACTGTGTCTCTATCTTGATTTGGCAACAAAAACTAGAATGATATAGACCATAAAGTGACCATGGTACATAGATATATGTTTGTTTCATGCTGTTATCCTGTCCACTTTACTACTGAACTCATTTACCAAAATGAGTTTCATATACAACATGGTAAACATGTGATGTGTCTACTTGTTTCTCTTTTAGAATGCGGACAAAATATTGGAGAACAGTACCGCGTTATCCAATGGTAAAGGAAGTAATGCAGATAAGGTTCAAGATAGTGAGACATCCCTGTTGGTCTCCAAGAAAGCTGATAAAAACTATCTTGACGACAGTGAGGGAACCCAAAAGTCCTGTCTTGATGTAGTGTTCGAGTTACTGGCCACTACTGCTGGCACAAGCTCTTCGAACTCGCTGCCTGAATCAGTTCGTCTTCTTGAGTCTCAACTTCAAGTTGAAAGACATCGATCAGATGTGCTGCGACAGGAAGCTGAAGGACCGAGGAAGTCCCCGCAGAATTCAGATGCATATTTTCTGGTGCAATAGCAAGAGCTGGAGGATTTAAGCGGCAAATAAGAGAAAGTTAATAAGCTTGCTAAGCATCTTGCCAGCATTATGGGTACCCAGGATATTGTTTCTTGAGATCTTCTAAAGTGGTTTCAGTTCTGGATTTGTTTTGTTGCGGCGTTTATTTGCGCTGGTCACCAACTTTGACAACCAGTGTATATGATATGCTGCTTTGTTCCCTATATTTGCACTGGTGGCGAACTTTGATGCCCAGTGGATGTAATATGTGTAACAGCCATGATAGCCTAGCATAAGTTGCTTGCTTATTTATTTCCTTGTTGTCTTGTTTATTTGTTTGCTTGTAGTCAGTGCAGTTCTTTTTAAAACTAGGCCACAATAATCATGGGATAATATTTACTGTAGTGACACTGGGCCTCCTACGGGCCGTAGAAACAGTGGGCCTTCTACGGGCCGTAGAAACAGTAGGCCTTCTACGGGCCATAGAAACAATGGGCCTTCTACGGGCCGTAGAAACAATGGGCCTTCCACGGGCCGTAGAAACAATGGGCCTTCTATGGGCCGTATCATCAATGGGCCTTATACGGGCCGTATGACCATAACGGGCCATTGTTAATAGGCCGTATTTGATGACGCTATGAAAATGGCCCAACATATTAACGGACCACAAACGGGCCGATGTAACCAGGGGCTGAATTTGGCCCACAAGCAGAAAATGACAATAACGGGCCGTAAGTAAACGAATGCTGGAAATGAGCCCAAGAATAAATGGGCTCTGAGAAGGCCGAAAGATAACATTTGCTGGAAACGGCCCAACTGAGTAATGGGCCCTTAATGGGTATAAAGTGATATACTGTTCATACGGGCCAGATTCACCATGGACCGTTAATGGGTGTAAAGTGATACATTGTTCATTGCGGGCCAGTTTCACCATGGGTCGTTAATAGGCCAAGAGTTACATAGGGCCTCATATGGGCCGAAAGACGTAATGGGCCATACATGGGCCAGAAGTGAAAAGGGGCTGGAATCATAGTGGATGGCCCAGATGACGCTACTGGGCCTAATTCGGATAGGGCGTAACGGGCCTTGGGTTAGCGGGTTGTAAATGGGCTATATGCGAACAGGCTATTAACAGGCTTTCCATGGGCCGGCCCGCCACCTTTTGACCAAGTCAAATGGGTCGGCCTTTTCACAGGAATGGGCCTCTGTTGGGCCGTGCCATGTGTCGACGTATCATAGGCGCCTTCTATCCAATGAGTGGATGACATCTGTCCCAACGGTGAGCCTACACGTGTTTCCTCCAGCCAATGATGATTTTACACGTGGAAAATCCCCATTGGTCGGGGTTGTTAACGGGTTATCGGATCCAAAACCCGACCCGATAGCTTAACGGCGTTCCGTTACGGTGGATGCCACGTGTCGGTCACCCTTGACGAAAGCACTTCTGTGACGTGCGATTTATCGTCATGGAAGTGGACACTTCCATGATGATAATTTTGGTAATGCCATGGAACACTTCTACGACAGCACAGGTATGACTATCTTGATTCTGTCATAAATTTTTCATGGATGTACATGCATGACAAAAAACGTGACCTACTGTGACAAACACGTATCATCACGGAAGTGTATTTTTTTTGTAGTGTGCACACTCCCTCCCATCTCACATACTCGCACACTCCTCCCCACTTGACATGGTAGGCCTCTCGCACCACCTCCTAGCCGCACCCCTCTCCCCCTGTCTGTATCTTTGGACCTTATTTGCTTCTAACACATGCAGGCGTGTATACGAACTGATCTCCCTACATATAGCCAGGTCGACTATAATTCGTTTTCTCCACGCACCAATACACTTACCTCGCTAGTTATGTCTCTCCCTTTCTCGGACACACGACGGTTGATCTTCCTATGTAGTTATGTATGCTTACCACAACCATATCGTCTCCTCTCATCATCCTTGCATACCTCCCGACCCGTCTCTCACACGCACGTGCATAGACAGATAGACATCCCCCGCCCTCTCTTATTGATATTGCACTCGTACCCTCCGTTTGTCTAGCAAGCCTCTCCCAGAATTTGTGAGACGCCGCTCCACCACCAACCCTCCGATGCTCTACCTTTGTGTTTCTCCCAACCTTATTCCTAGGCTACACATATCCATGGATGTCGATCGATCTCCCTCAATACATAGCTAGGTGTCTCTCCTTCCCCACACATATACTAGTCGATCGGTCTCTGCCCCCTCCCCCCCCCCCCACACACACACACACCGATAGTTGAACATCGTAGGTAGGTATCCATGCCACGGAGAAAAACTGCAGCTATGCCCTCTCAAATTCTAGTAGGCCAGTCGCCCTGTATATTTGACGTGGGCAAACAAAAATTCGATGGCACTCTTTATTGATCGCGCAGCCACACACTTCATCCATGTTTTCAATTCTATCGATATCTCACATCCATGACTCCATTTCACACACATTGCATATGTTACGTTTTTCTGTTTGAGATATCATCAACACATTGCCTCTGTTTCGCACAAACCATCTCTCTCACACCCACCCATGTAGGTACCTGCACCTAAAGAAGAAGTGCACGCAGGAAGCACGTACTCACGACTTGTTCCCAGCCACACCCGCACGGGTACACGGTGGAGTTCGTTTTTGTATGAAAAGGCAGCCCACGCGATAATTTGACGCGTGTAGCGGTTGTTTACTCGAAGGAGGGTTGGGTACCACGCCTAGAAGGAACAAAGTTCGACTTGACGCGTTAGTACTAAATAAAGTTATATATTCCTCAATGGCACGTACAGAATATAAAACGATTGCCGTAGGGAAAATGGAAAAATGGGTTTGTCTCTTGTCACATCATCTCACACAAGGCGGTCGTGGCCTCTCTCTCTCTCAGCGTTGGTCAGTGATCCGGCCGCATCCCGTCCACCGGCAAAAAGGGAGGATGTGCATCATCTCTCCGTTCGACGGTGTTGAGGCAGCACGTCTCAATCTGCAGTACCCGCCGTTCTCTCTGACCAAGCTCTGGCGCGGTAGGGCCTTCGCCACTTGCTCGCTGCCGCAGTATGGGCAGATCCCAGCCGCCGGCGCCCTCCTAGTAACATCCCGGCGACCCTCAGGTACAGCTTCCTTCGGCCTTGCTCCACTGCCCATCTTCCCGTGTTGCTGCATGTGGATCTTCTTTAGTTGTTTGCTTAAATCGTATCTCGGCCGGCGTACTTTCCATCTTGCAATATCATCCTCAAACCATTTTTGATAAACCACAATGTGCTATCTTTCCCTTATTACATGGAATATGCTTCTTTTTTGTCAGCGTATGTGTCTTCAACTCGTGTTATTGGGCAGTAATTGTTTCCTTTCTACCCCCTTTTGCAAACAGGGCTATCCATTTTCACCTCTTTGCTATTGCAACTTTTTGGTGAACTGCACAAATCACTTCTTTTAAGAGTGTTTTGTGCAGTTCCGCCAAAATGTCACATGGGCAATGTTTTTACATTTCTGTGGGACTGTAGAAAGGGAGATTGGTTTTGCTATCCTCCTCATCCAACTTTGTGCCTAATCTTATCCAACAAGAAGTTAGTCCTAAAGAGAGATCATAGAGGTGATCGGCTTCTATTTATGTGTGTTATGTTTCATCATCTAGTTCCACTATTATTGTAATCACACTGACTGGATATGTTTGCAAACAGGGATGGTCCTCTCGATTTTAGTGGAGCTGCACAAAATGATCGGATTGTGGTGTCCTCCATACACCTCTTTTTTGGCTATAGAGCTGGGTGAAACTAGCTGCCAATCAATGAACACTATGCCAAGGAAATGGAGCCATGCCTACGAACATCATCGATCAATTATATTTTTTTATTTATTTGTACACCTTCTCACAACTTTGTCTTCAGTTGTGATGTGAATATTGGCGCTGATCTGCGAACCATTGAGATGCATTAGCCATGGTAGCCATGGTAGTTTCATTTGTATGTGATGGAATGTTGTAACGAGATAATCTCGAGGCAAGACACATGGATCCTAAGTTGAAACCTTTTTTTCCTACGGGAACCAAAGTTGAAACCTTCATAGCATCACAGTACAATTTCATTAAAATGCTTACATATAAACAAATCCTGAAGGATTGATAGCAATGTCAGAAACAATTCAACTTCGTTTCGCCGACATGTTGGACATCCTTCATCCAGCTCCACCTACCATGCAGCAATATTGAGTGCACAACACAACTGCAGGGAAAGATTCACCCCGGTCATTGTGCCGCAGTAGTAATGACTAGTGAGCAGTCAAATCACAGACCCCTGCCTTCGCCACAGTAAGTTGCTCGGACGAAGCAACCATCATTTCTCTGTTCCTTGAATCCGATGGTACTCCCATATTCCCACGGTAATAAGTTGCTCGGGCGAATCAACCATCACTTCACCTTTCCCACAGTAAGTACTAGTACCTCCTTTTTTTACTCTAGAAACAACCACACGCGAATATTGGACGGTAGCAGCACAGCAACTGAATCAAAAATTCTATAGTTTGAGAATAACTTTGAACGTAAGCCATTGATTCACTCTATCTAATGGTCATAGTTGGAAAATCAAAACAAAACCAAGCATTGGATCAACTCTTTTCGCACTCAGATTGTTGTCGCCTGCTCAACCGCCTGCCCACCTAGCCCACCTATATATCCGCTCACGTGTGATGACCATAGGAGCTATCCATTCAGATTGTATGTTAGAAAAAATAAAGGTTGATAACTAATGCGGCAAACTTTCAAAAAAAACTAATGCGGCACCTCGGGCCAACGCGGCCAGATCGCATTTTGCACGAGAAATTACACACCATGTTTCGTTGACATGTGGTCCCATTCCATCATATCAGTCAGACGACGGTGAGTCCTTTTCTACTAGTATTTCCAAACGGACGTGTAGGCCGGGGCGCCTCTTCGTGTACCGTGGCAAACTGGCAACCGTCCATAGACTCTTCGCCTTTCCATCTCGATTTGGAACTGCTATCGCACGCTCTTCCACACTCCTCCATTTGCCTTCACCCTTCCTTCTGCCATTGTTCGATCGCCTTCTCCATGGAGGGAACAGGCCGAAAACGACCCTGTTATTCTTGCCCCGATCTGAAAGATGACATGGTGGAGGAACTCATTGATCGGTGCGATGTCATCACCTCGGCTAGCATGGCAGTTTCGTTCAAGACCATTCTGGACTCAACTAATAACATCATTACAAGGAACCCAAGGGTCAAGGAGCGGTTTGATCTCCCCTATCTTCTTCGTCGTGACCCTGATGACTGGTGCGGGGACGACGGAGGCCTCGCCTTTTGCAAGTTGATGCCGCTTGATAATGATACGTATGATGTTAAGATGCCATCGCTTGAGGGCAAGGATTGGGCAGGCGCAAATGGAGATTAGGTTGTTTATATTGGGTACAACTGCGAGTGGGAACTTGTGAATGTGTACACTCGTCACCGGGTTCCACTTCGAAAAATCTCAACAGACTGCCTAGAGGTTGAGCACACCGGTATTGTACGCACGTTCAAATACGATCATGGTGACTATCTTCTCTGGAAGATAGCAATTTGCCAAGTTCCCAACCGCTCTTGGAATTACAAGAACTATGAAGTTGTTGCTATCTTCGACAAGCTTGTTGCCGTCCTTTGTGGTTCGACTCGATGGATATTGCTCAAAAATCAGTTTCTATACACGGATGTGTACTGTGATGCAATTCAATACGAGGGTCTTGTGTTTGCTTCCACCACTCATGGCACTGTTTTTGCATGGGATCCTCGTAGTTTCGGTATGTTTGTCTTCCACTGTAATTATAGTTGTGTCATCCACATGCATGCGGGTTAACAAGTTTCCCTTTACTATTTAACCTTCTTCTTGTGTTTCCAAGGTCCTATGAACATTCCACCACCTATACTTGAAAATTTTTATAACCAAGGGGGAGATGATGATGGTGATGATCACGAGCATGAGGACGAGCAGAACTTATATACTCAGTGGCGCCTGGCAACTAATTCCGATGGATCACCACTTCTTGTCTGTATACAGCGCACTGAGTTTGTTACTACTGAGGGAGCACGTGTTGTCTCCCATGATCGCACTCTCCAGACCTATTCCAACACTCGTTGCATGGTATTCGGGATGGATACTAGTGTGCTAGCGCCAACACCTTCTCCCTGGTACAGAATTGATAGTCTTGGAGAAAACTCGCTCTTCCTTGGACAAAACTATCCGATGATGGTGAAAGGCGATCCAACTGCTGTTGACACAATGTTACTACCATTTCTGAGAAGCAATTGTATTTATACCTCGGACATTTCGGTGGTTCCCTACCCTGGTACTGATATAGTAGGCCGCTTCAGCCTGGATGATCAGTCCTGCGTTGGTCTCGACATCGACAATAGATGGCCCGTCCCAGAGAATCACTTGTGGTTCAAAGCAAGCGTTTCCAACGCCGAGGATTGGTTGAGTTAAAGTTCATTTCATTGCTTGTTATTTGTTGTGTGATGAAAACTTTAGTATTTATAATGTATCCTCGTTGTCGATGTGGGTTGATGACCTGTTGTGTGTAATAAAATGATATGCATGTGATAAACTTACTAAATTTATGAATGGCTTTCGAGTCACTTCTTTGAGTGAGTGTTGCGACGAGGCAAAAAAATATTTTCTGAATACATAATTGTACATGCATTGCAATAGGTTATCAGATGAGGCCAATCAACAATAGTAGTACACTATTTGTACTAGCTTCACATGCTTAGCGCGTCGGGCGGGTGTTTTTACTGTAGCTGTGAATCCCATCATCCTAGGTCCTCGGATGAGTCCAGTAGAAATTGCATTCTTATGTTTGGGTTCAAACTTTCAGAACTACTGCACTATCTCTACATCTACGTATACGTAATACAACACATTTTAAACTTGAGACCACCCACCCACCCTCACAAAGAACACTTTTTAACCTAGCACAGACTCCAGGAAATTTGGCCATAGTGTGAGGTGGGCCATATGTTAATGTGTTCGTTGTACATAACCAGCACTTCGAATCCTCGATACTACCATTACTATATAAGTAGTAGGAGTAGTAAGGTGGCATGGGCCAGAACAAGCATTCACGTCCAGGAGTACGGCACACGCCACCAGCACGACTTCCATCTGACACCATATTTCTTGGAGTCCGTGCTAGAGCAATCTCTTCAACCTCGTCGTATCTCTAACTCAGCCATCGCGCGGCGTGCGAGGTGGGGGTTTGTCGATAGTCGGTTTCCTCAACTGCGGTCCCACTTGTAAGGCCAACTCCAATGCATGACCCCAAACGGACCTCCATTTTGCACGAACTTCGATGATAATTTTGACTAGAAAAGCAAGACCAAAGAAAACAAGAACCACAAGAATACATTTTAGAAGATATCCAACTTCCATAACTGCTCTTGTAAGCTGGATTAGTGCCTTCTCAATGCATTCATTGTTGATCTACGGAGGCTCGATCTTGCGTGCTTCTTTATTCTTTGAGTGTAAAGAAGTAGACGTTGCTTCCTCGCATCTAGTCTCATGTCTAGCCTCTATTCTATCAACAAGTGCACTAGTCTCATCTCTAGCCTCTTTGCTAGCTAAAAGTGCTAGAACATCAACTAAATTGCACTCTATCAATATATTGATGTACTCTTCTTCCCAATACCAAAACTTGCATCCATTCTACACAATAAAAAAAATTAAGTTAGCACAACTAGTCTAATCCGAGAGCACAACCGAAGATTTGGTCGGGTTCTTCCTCCTTTTGCCGACACGTGGGATATCCAGCATCCAGGTCGTGTCATGCAAGAAAATAGAGTGGTAGTTGAAGCCACGTGATGTGCATCTTGGGTTAAACTATAAATAGAATCTTACTACTCTGGAGTAACTCCAAAAGCAGCCACCGAAGATCTTTATTGGATTTGTTTTTCATCACCAGCACATCGAGGTGAAAGATGTGCAGGTTCAGTGGGTCCTCTTGCGTTTTCACTGACATGTGGGACCGCATATGAGCAAACAGACGATGGGATCCTCGCGTCCGCTAGCTGGCTGAGAAGAGAGATAGAGGAGGGCTGAGCATGGACTCGAGGAAATTTGTTCTACGTAACCAGCACCTCGATATTCGCGTGTGGTTGTTTCTAGAATAAAAAAAAGGAGGTACCCTACTTATGTTACTCACACTATGCCTAGCCTAAGGTTAGTAGGTGACCTTGCGCTTGGCTCTTCGCCTCTTCCGAAAGTCGATGGTTCTACAGTAGTACTTCTGGCAATCTGACACCAAATGAACTGTTGCACGTCCACGCTTGTAAGCAAAAGTTTCTCCTCGTGCTATGATCCACCGTGCACGCGTTGGCGAGGGAGAAGGCATAATCAAGCTTCTTGTCGTTCTGTGAGTTGGCGGGACACATCAAAGTTAATTAGTATGTAGTCTCTGCAAAAAAGGGTTGACCATGTCATTGCTACCATCCCGTGCTCCGTCGTTGAGTACGTGCACTATTCACGTGCCATTGAGGAGAAAAAATATTGCGTAGGTTCCATCAAAGTGCACGACTCACTTACGCACTGCTTATCTGATTATCTCCATTTTCTTGCATGGCACGTGCACCTTGATGCTAGATGTCTCGTGTGTTGGGAAAAGGATGAACAAAGCTCACGTAAAAGAAAAGAGTTGAAGAGCATAGATTCCCGACGACTGAGAAGGAGCAAGGAACCTTGCGTGTTTTCCCCTATTTTTTGCCGCATGCCCACCTATAAACAAATAAAAGAACATGAACTCTTTGCTAACCACTGGAAACGGTACATCAGGATGCTAAGTTGAAGATGTTTTATATTTTATATTGATAACCACGCAACAAGCCATGGATGTACAGGACGCATGCAGCCACGCATGTACACAAGCCAACGCACTAACTCCATCTGATCCAACTCATGCACATATGCGCACAGCATGGAGCACACAACGCACGTACACAACACATGCATGCACACACACTCGGCCGCAGAATGCACATGAATAACACATGCATGCGCACACACTCGGCTGCATGGAGGCGTGCGCCATCTGCGGCGACGTCCGGTTCGTCGTGCTATGGCGAAGCTCCCACACAACGGCGCCTACGAATCTCTTGCAGCACCTCGTTGCCGTCGTTGCTCAATGACTAGTCGGAGACAAAGACGACCACAGCCTCGGCCTTAGAGCTAGCACCTATGGAAAAACATGCATGTTGCACGCACACGAGCACGTACGGAGTGCCCACGACGTGGTGCGTCCCTAGTCGCCTCTACTCCTTCTGTGCACATTGTCTATCAAGGCGGCTGCATGCCTAATGATGATGTGGGTGAGATCTTCTAGGACTCAGATGATGACGAGGAAAATTATGAGACACAAGGTGACGTACACCATCAAGGTCCACGGTCAAGGGGGTGCTATGTGCTAAGTGCTTAGATGTGCTTAGATGAGGTGCTAAGTGCATTAAATGGATTAGTAACTCAAGCCTTCAATGCATAGATGCTTAGTTTATTGTTGCTAAGCTTGCTTCATTTAATTAGCTATAGACTCAAAACTGTCATTCCACCGTTTCTTCCTGTGGTCACCAAACTAGTCTCTCTCTTCTTAATTAACTTGCCACATCATATTTTATGCCTACGTGGCAGGCTTAGCAGCTATACATGGTGGAGCACTGGGAGAGGCCAAGGTTGGTCATAGTGGGGAGTAACTTATACTGTAACATATTACTATGTTACTCTAAACATCTCTATAAGCCGGAAAGGAGGGAGTAGTAACATAGACTAGTGTCATATGCGGAGTATGGGAGCACATGATATTTCCCTGTCCGGACCAATCCCAAGTTGGCTTCTCACCTTCCTGGCCCAACAAAAACCCCTCCCCCCTCCCGTGCACACTTCTTGCCCGGCACCAGCTGAGCCCGCCGCTCCACATTGATGGCAAGTCAGGGCGACGCGACCACTCACTACTTCTGCCGTTGAAGCGGCACGCCGACCGAGAGCACCGCCTGCTGCACTCCCGGCATTTCAGACTACACAGTGGAGAGTAACTTTAGAGCAAGTAGTACAATTAGATGACATAAGCAGGCTATAAGGATTTAAATATAGTATTTGTGCTTAGTTGAAGGAGAGAGAAGAGGAGAGAGAAGAGAAGCGGATTGTAAACTTGTAGCCGATTGTAGCAGGAGCACCAACATACTTTGTGACACAAAAGGTGGAGCCATTATTAATGATATAGTATTTATACTAAAGGGACTAACATACGCCTTAATTACTCTGTTTTTTTAGACAAACCTTGGTGGGGCTATTATTGACTTGGACGTGGGGTTTGGGGGCCAAAGGCCTACTATTATACTTGGTCTTACTCGCACGACCGACCTGACATGCTCTACCCTAGCCGCTGCTGTATCATATGGTTTCGCACCGTTTCATATCTTAGCGCCACCATGCAATTCTTCTCCAGCCCTCCTTCCGGCGTGCACCGCAAGAAGGGACAGCAGTCCTCCGAACCCCGCCTTTCATGACCATTTACGGGAGAGGGGCAATCTGGTTTTTGGGGAGCACACTCCTGTGACTGCTGCTAGCGATGATTTCCTCGACGACAGCCTTCTTCCCCAACCTCGGTAACCTCTTCATCAACGACATGAGTGACAACATCAACCACAGTGGTTCTGCTCCCGTTGTACAGTATGTGATTCTGTCCTCCTGGTTTAGTCCGCATCATTACTTTGATGTTTGCAATTGTTGTCATGATCTATTTACTGCTGATTCGGATTAAATCTCATAGTAAATTGCTCATATTTTCAACAATCCAATCCAAAAACTTGATTATAGGCAATTTACTCCGAGTGGTTTTGCTGCGCTTTTGAAGCTGCCTACTTTTAAGGGGGTGCAATATAAAAGGTGGCGCACAAAAGCAGTATATTGGTTTCAGATCATGTACTGCTATGACGCCACTAATGGTAAGCCTGAGGGCGATCTTAATCCTACACAGCAGGAAGCTTTTCAGAACATGGATACCCTCTTCAAAGCCGCCCTGCTGAGTGTTCTTGACAATTCCATTGTGGATTCATATATGTCGTTTGACAGCGGCAAAGACATGTGGGTTGCGCTCGAGGCCACGTTTGGGCCCTCGGGCGCAAGCAACGAGTTTTACGTCATGGAGCAATTTTGTGATTACAAGATGACTGATGAGCGCTCTGTTGTTCAGCAAACTCATGAGATACAATCACTCTCTAAGGAACTTGAGTACTTTAAGTGTGTGTTGCCGGACAAATTTGTTACTGGGACCATCATTGCCAAGCTTCCACCTTCGTGGAACGATTTTGCTACTTCTCTAAAAAACAAGAGACATGAGTTTTCTGTTTTGGATCTCATTAGCACTCTTGATTTTGAGGAGAAAGCGAGAGCAAAAGACACACGTGCTCGGGTCGCTGAGGGAGCTTCGAGTGCCCACATGGTACACGAGAAGAACTTCCAGCCCAACCGGCCCCAAAACAACAAGAACAAATCTTAGGGGAAAGGCAAGTTTGATGCAAAGAACAAGTCGTCACATTCTACCAACTTCAAGAAGAATTCTCATAACGGGAAGGGATACAAACCTCAATTGGTAGCATCGCACAAAATTTATATGGCTGCATCTACCTGCTGTCAGCTAACCTCATGGTGCTCCAGGTATTCCTACATTTGTAACTAGGTACAATGACCACCGCAAGATGAAATTAGCTTATTCATACGTTGACTTGTTGAATGCAGTGCGGAACAATCATGTCATGTGTGGAGGAGCAAACAAGCAGTGCAGCCGAAGGTGGAAATCAACCAAGGACTTATGAAATTATATATAATCTTCCTCAGACAGGTCAGTATCCCCTTCGTCCAGATGATCGTGTTTTGTCATGCCGAGCTATTGATATGTGCTACTGTTTTGCAACACCGTTTAAGTATAGCTACTGTTTTCCTATCTTTTCAGATTCAGGACAATGAATATGATTTCAGGGGAACTGCACAATATGGACTCATGTTGAGTCATCTCTATTGCCTCATGTGTTTTCTGCAAATGTGTCAGCATCAATTGCAAGATGAGGCAGCTAGCTAGCTGTGGAGTTGCCAAAATTCTCAAAGTGCTCGCAACATTGAGAAGAAACAAGCATGCCCAGGAAATTAATGCATGCACAGGGAGGCCCTTTGCTTAGAGAAGCATCGACTGATTTACTTTATTTCCACACCTTCTCACAGCTTTGTATTGGTTATTGTATGTTGAATCATTGAGATGCATAAACATGCTGAACGTTTGTTCTTCTGAATGTTAGTATGCATATCGTACCTTCTGAAGCTTAGTTTAATGTGAGTGTCTGCACACAGAGAAAAGAAATCTCCTTAATTTACTCCATAACCACCCTATTAAATAGGCCTAGTAACAAACCAGGCGCATGCAGTGGCCGGCGGGCACATGCATCTTGCATGCATGGCCAGTCAGCCAAGTCCATGCGCCAGCTCAAATGCAGCAACGCAAAAGAAGAGAGTGGTTTTTGGGAAAAGCGAGTAGTTAGTGCAGCGGGCCTTATAAACACGAACAGCTCGCTCTCCCACTTCCGTCCCCCCCCCCCAATTCCCCCCGCTCCCCAATCTTCCTCGCTCGTCCAGAAAACCCCCACTCATCTTCTTCCTCACTCGTACAGAAAATGTCTGCTCCTCTTCTTCCACTCCTATTGAAATCCCCAGCCCTCCTTATTCCCCACTCGCACTGCCACTAGGCTCGTCTCTGGCTACTCTGCTCAAACCCGTGAGTTCGGCGCGACGCCCACAAGGAAAATGGAGTTGGCTGGCCCCAGCGCCAAGAAGATGAGGCTCCCGCCAGCGGCGACACCGGTTGTAGATCCCGCACCCGGTAGCGCGAGGAGAAGCGGCGAGCCCCCCTCCCCCCACCCGGATCTGAGGAACCGGTAGAACCTCCGGTGGACCGCATCAGCGATCTCCCGGACGCCATCCCTGAGGAGACCATCTCGCTTCTCCCCACCAAGGATTGTTGCCTCACACAAGTCCTCTCAACTCGGTGGCACCCTCTATGGCGCACCGCGCCCCTCAATCTCGATTGTCATCAGATATCTGTCCTTCCTAAATTTGATCTCCTCAGAGCCATCGTCTCTTCTCACCAGTAGGGCCCTGTTCAATGCCTCTGCATCCCGACATGGTACCTGCTGTCCATACCCGGCAAGGTGGACGCTTGGCTGGCATCCCCTGAATTCAAAAAACTCCAGCAGTTTGACTTGTACCATTACCACAAAAGTTTAAACCACGAACACACCAAGAATTCGTGCCCACACCACTGTTGTCCATCTCGCGGTTTTCCTCCTTTCTCCACACCGCCACCTTCGCCCGGTGCCATCTACCAGACGATCTGGTACAAATGCTTCGACTCCCACTGCTAAAAAAACTTTCGCTTGTGGTGGTTTATCTGTTGGAGGCCTCACTGCACAGCATCATCCACTCCAGTTGCCCTGCCCTGGAGCGCTTGCTGATTGTTTTGGGAATAGAAATCCGTATCAGTTGTCTCCAAATAAAGTCGCCTCACCTTAAAAGCATTGGAATTTGTTTTGAAGGACAACAGCTCATCATCGAAGATGCCCCTTCACTTCAAAGGTTGCGCCCAAACTGGAGATCTTGGGTGTAATTCATGACCTGTTTAATAATCACAAGGAGTTGGTGTTTGGCTCCTCACTTTTTCAGGTACCGTATATTATCATCTACACATTTGTAATCATATGCTGCAATTTTCATTTGTGCGCATAAGTTTTATATCATCTTGGAGTACACTTTGGGTACTAGTATTATGTTATAAGCTCAATGAAGAATTCATCCATTGATAGCCTATCAATGTTGTTGGATTCTATCAAGATCATATATATCAGAATGTTTAGTTTTGATCTGGACATAATTATTGGCTTGCTGCGATGCTTTCGATCTCTGGAGAATTTATATATAGAGGTGATGATTTCATGCACATTGAAAGCCCGTATATATTGTACTAGAATTAACTGTTCAGATGTCGTTCTTTTGACATACTCTTTTTTCAGACCTCAACTGTTTTCAATCTTCATGTCTACTTAGGCAGAACCACATGGAGAAAAACGTATAACCAATCGGTGGTGTAATAAGCACCAGGATTTTCTCAGTTCTCATGACATTCGTTTGAGCACAATAACGATGGAGCGATATGCATCCAACCAGGCAAACAGAAGCTTTGTCACATTCTTCTTGTTGAATGCGAGGTTACTATTGTCCATGAGGCTTAATTTTTACCGCAAGAGGTTTCTCACGGACGGACATGTTGAACAGCAAAAAAAGAAGTTTCAGGTGGACAAATGGGCTTCTAAGCATGCTCGGCTTCTATTTACAACAAGTTGTAGTCATTCTGAAATAAATTTTTTTGCACAAGATGTTCATTTTATGGATCAGACCGATCCATTTGTTTGTGAGTGCAAAAAAGAGTGGTTGGGTTAGATGTTACTGTCATGTTCAATCTGGGTTTTGTCTAAAAATATGATGAACAATTAATCCTTGGGCTTTTTATACCATTTGTATGCTTGAGTTGCATGGTGTTGCCCTCGTACTCCCCTCCACCTGCCACTACACTGTCGCATCTTCCACGGTTGCTATTCATTCCCGTCCGAGGCCTCGCCGTCGTTCTCCGCCTTGGTTCGCTTGCTGTGCCCGCCTCCGTCTGGTATTGTCAACATGGTCAACAACCAAGAGGAATCAGGAGATGACTATACGTGCAGAGGCTGACAGTAGGGACCCACCAGGGTCATTGCATTTCGCAAGCAGGTGCCTCATTATTACAAGCCAAAAAAATACTTCCTCCTAATTTTTTAACAACTAGGTCCCACGCCATTGTCAATGTAGTCAATAAAAAAGAAAATTACACAACGAGCGGATAACACCAGGGATCCAGCAGCTTGCCCAGTTGTTTTTTAGTTTCAGAGACGGAGCTCAACTGCGCGTTGGGGCGGGGCTGTGGCCCGTCTAGCCCACGCTTACGCTTTTATTAAGCACATGACGAGCCCAGTTGATATATTTTTTTCTTTCTGAAAATGGCTAGCCCAGTTCTTTTTTTTGGAGAATACCAAAACCGAGGCCTACCTGCTTTTCTCAGCCCTGCTGGGCTACAAATCTTTCAAGACAAGGAGGGATGTAAGTAGTAAGAAATGGGCTTCCCCAGAAAATGGGCTATAAGTTGTAAGAAATGGGTTGTGAATTTTTAAACCAAAGCCAAATGGAAATTGCATTAAATATCATTTTTCAGGATTTCTCTACTCTCTACTCTTATAAAAACCAAAGCCAACTCGCAATTACATTAAAATATCATCTTTTCTCCCACAAGACAAACTACTCATACAAATGCATCTTCATTCCGTGCAACGAACGGGCATCTTGCTAGTTAAGATTCTAAATTTCATTCTTTTTTGCGGAGAATTGTTTTTTGAATTTTATTTTGATATAATTTTTTGAAAATTATTTTTAACGTGACTCGAAATTTCGTGATTAAAAGAGTTCGGACCCCACCGAAATATGCAAAATTTCGCTGAATTTTTTAGCAGTGCCCAGAATATATGGTCTGTAATGCTAATAAAAAGAATACGGGCTTCAAATATCCTTAAGAATTAGCAAATGGGCTGTAAATTATTGAAAATAATGGCTAATGGGTTGTATGTTGTTTTCCACAGATTTGGAGGCTGACTTCTGGGCCTACTAGGTTGACGATGACATTGTCCTAAAAAAATTTTGACGCGTACGCAAGGCTTTGTCAACTTAGTCAACACACAACAGTGACTGCTGGATGTCCATCCAACGGCCGCCGTGCTTCTTCAATCTCTGATCTTCCTGCTCCAGCCGCCCAAACCAGCGCCGACGGGACTGCCTGCTCCCTCCTCCTGTGGCTGGCTGTGCTCCCGCCATGCCATCCCTCTAACCACCCACACATCTTGTTATTTTCCGGCGACGTCAGCCTCACCCCGCAGCCGACCAATCAGCGCTCGTACTCCCCTCAGCATGGGCATCTGCTGCGGTGGCTTCGCCGGCTCCGGGTGGTTCTCTTCCTGGGCCTTGCCCTCGTCCACCGCATTTGTGCTCTCGGCGCGGCGAGGTCAACATGGTCAACAAACAACAGCCATCGGAAGAGGCTGACAGTAGGGGCCCATACAGGGAAATGCATCCTTATTACGCGCAAAATAATGATTCCTCCACCAGATAGCTTGGACCCACCGGAAGGGCCTCTTTATTTCGCGAAAAAAGCGTTCCCCCCACTGTCAGCTCGGACCCACCGGAAGTGCCTCCTTATTACGCACAAAAAAATGAATACTCCCCCTGCTAGCTGGGACTCACCTTGGTGGGAGGCTGACTTGTGGGCCTACTAAGTTGACGGGGATGTAGGGCTTTGTCAACTTAGTCAATATGAATGATTCTACCTCCAGTGATCGTACGATGTCCATCCAACGGCCGTAGTGCTTCTTCAACCTCTGGTCTTCGTGCTCCAGCCGCCCAAAGCAGCGTCGGTCGTGCCGCATGCTCCTTCCTCCCGTGGCCGGCTGTGCTGCCGCGGAGGCCTCACCGCCCCCTACTATTCCCATCGCTAGCCAGGCCCTGCAGCAACGGCAGCCTCACACCGCAGCCGAGCCAGTGAACCTTCGTACTCCTCTCCGCGCGGGCTTCCGCTGCCGCGTCTTCCCTGGCTCCGCGTCGTCCCCTTCCTAGGCCTCGTCGTCGTCCACTGCCCTAGTGCTCTCCGCGTGGCGTGGTCAACATGGTCAAGGAACGACTTCCATCGAAAGAGTACTGTACGTGGAGAGGCTGACAGCTGGGTCCACGGCGGCCGCAAGGAAGTGCCTCCTTATTACGTGCAAAATAATTATTCCTCCACCTGACAGCAGGGACCCACCAGACGGGCCACCATATATCGCGAAAAAAATGTTTCGCCCCTGACTGCTGGGACCCACCAGCTACATCTTCGCATGCAAGGAAGTGCGTCCGGGCAAAAAAAATGATTCGCCCCCTGACTGTTGGGACCAACCAGCTACATCTTCGCATGTAAGGAAGTGCCCGACAGTCGGGACCCACCTGGTCGAAGCATACGTAGCGTTGTCATTCTGCTCGCGAACGTGTACGTACATACCGGTCAATGTAGAGGAGCGCACGTGTCATAGTAGAGGCGCGCACGTAGCATGTACACGTACGTACAACGGCCAGGGGGGAAGAAACTAAATACGGCCACGTACGTACATACGGGCGGGGTCTTGATACGTCCATTTTGCATCATGCTTTTATATCGATATTTATTGCATTATGGGCTGTTATTACACATTATGTCACAATACTTATGGCTATTCTCTTATTTTACACGGTTTAACATGAAGAGGGAGAATGCCGGCAGCTGGGATTCTGGGCTGGAAAAGGAGCAAATATTGAAACCTATTCTGCACAGCTCCAAAAGTCCTGAAACTCCATGAAAGTCATTTTTGAAATTAATAAGAATTATTTAGCGAAGAAAGTACCAGAGGGGGCCCACACTCGGGCCACGAGGGTGGGGGCGCGCCCACCACTACTAGGCGCGCCCCCTGCCTCATGGGCCCCCTGGTGGCCCTCCGGTGCCCATCTTCTGCTATATGAAGTCTTCTACCCTGGAAAAAATCATAAGCAAGCTTACGGGACGAAACTCCGCCGCCATGAGGCGGAACCAATCTAGGGCTCCGGCAGAGCTGTTCTGCCGGGGAAACTTCCCTCCGGGAGGGGGAAATCATCACCATCGTCATCACCAACGATCCTCTCATCGGGAGGGGGTCAATCTCCATCAACATCTTCACCAGCACCATCTCCTCTCAAACCCTAGTTCATCTCTTGTACCCAATCTTGTATCAAAACCACAAATTGGTATCTGTGGGTTGCTAGT
Source organism: Triticum aestivum (assembly GCF_018294505.1). NCBI lineage: Eukaryota > Viridiplantae > Streptophyta > Magnoliopsida > Poales > Poaceae > Triticum > Triticum aestivum. Next base: position 419,285,201 of record NC_057801.1, on the reverse strand, counting down.
AGTGTTGATTACTCCTTGTAGTTCATGCTAATTGGTTTATTTGGTGGAAGATCATATGTTCAGATCCTTAATGCATATTAATACCCCTCTGATCATGAACATGAATATGCTTTGTGAGTAGTTACATTTGTTCCTGAGGACATGGGTGAAGTCATGTTATTAGTAGTCATGTGAATTTTGTATTCGTTCAATATTTTGATGAGATGTATGTTGTCTCTCCTCTAGTGGTGTTATGTGAACGTCGACTACATGACACTTTACCATTATTTGGGCCTGGAGGAAGGCATTGGGAAGTAATAAGTAGATGATGGGTTGCTAGAGTGACAGACGCTTAAACCCTAGTTTATGCGTTGCTTCGTAAGGGGCTGATTTGGATCCACTAGTTTCATGCTATGGTCAGGTTTACCTTAATACTTATTTTGTGGTTGCAGATGCTTGCAATAGGGGTTAATCATAAGTGGGATGCTTGTCCAAGAAAGGGCAGTACCCAAGCACCGGTCCACCCACATATCAAATTATCAAAGTACCGAACACGAATCATATGAGCGTGATGAAAACTAGCTTGACGATAATTACCATGTGTCCTCGGGAGCGCTTTTCTCATTATAAGAAATTGTCCAGGCTTGTCCTTTGCTACAAAAAGGATTGGGCCACCTTGCTACACGTTATTTACTTTCATTTCTAGTTACCCGTTACAAATTATCTTATCACAAAACTATCTGTTACCTATAATTTCAGTGCTTGCAGAGAATACCTTACTGAAAACCGCTTGTCATTTCCTTCTGCTCCTCGTTGGGTTCGACACTCTTACTTATCGAAAGGACTACGATAGGTCCCCTATACTTGTGGGTCATCAAGACTCTTTTCTGGCGCCGTTGCCGGGGAGTGAAGCGCCTTTGGTGAGTGGAACTTGGTAAGGAAACATTTATATAGTGTGCTGAAATTTACTGTCACTTGTTACTATGGAAACTAACCCTTTGAGGGGCTTGTTCGGGGCATCTTCGCCCCGACCAGTAGAGCAAAGAGTTCCTCCTCAACCTACTGAACCTACTGAAAATGTTTACTTTGATATTCCTTCAGGTATGATAGAGAAACTGCTAGCTAATCCCTTTGCAGGAGATGGAACATTGCATCCCGATTTACACCTTATCTATGTGGATGAAGTTTGTGGATTATTTATGCTTGCAGGTATTCCCGATGATGTTGTTAAGAGGAAGGTCTTACCTTTATCTTTTAAGGGAGATGCATTGACATGGTATAGGCTATGTGATTATACGGGATCTTGGGACTATAAACGATTGAAATTGGAATTTCACCAGAAGTTCTATCCTATGCATGTTCATTGTGATCGTAATTACATATATAATTTCTGGCCTCGCGAAGGAGAAAGCATCGCTCAAGCTTGGGGGAGGCTTAAGTCAATGTTATATTCATGCCCCAATCATGAGCTCTCAAGAAAATGATTATTCAAAAAAATTATGCTCGGCTTTCTCTCAATGATCGCACCATGCTCGATACTTCCTGTGTTGGTTCTTATATGCTGAAGACTATTGAATCAAGTGGGACTTATTGGAAAGAATTAAACACAACTCTGAAGATTGGGGTTCCGACGATGGTAAGGAGTCAGGTATGACACCTAAGTTTGATTGTGTTAAGTCTTTTATGGATACCGATGCTTTTCGTGGATTTAGTACTAAATATGGACTTGACTCTGAGATAGTAGCTTCTTTCTGTGAATCTTTTGCTACTCACGATGATCTCCCTAAGGAGAAGTGGTTTAAATATAATCCTCACATTGAAGTAAAAGTAGTTGCACCTATTACAGTTGAAGAAAAGACTATCACTTATAATGATCCTATTGTTCCTACTACTTATGTTGAGAAACCACCTTTCCCTGTTAGGATAAAGGATCATGCTAAAGCTTCAACTGTGGTTCATAAGAGTAATACTAGAACATATACACCTCCTGAGCAAATTAAAGTTGAGCCTAGTATTGCTATGGTTAAAGATCTCTTGGCTGATAATATTGATGGGCATGTTATTTACTTTTGTGAGGAAGCTGCTAATATTGCTAAACCCGATGCTAAGATACATAGACCTATTGTAGGCATGCCTGTTATTTCTGTTAAAATAGGAGATCATTGTTATCATGGCTTATGCGATATGGGTGCTAGTACTAGTGCAATACCTATTTCCTTATAAAATGAAATTATGCATGATATTGCACCCATTGAGTTAGAAGATATTGATGTTACAGTTAAGCTTGCCAATAGGGATACTATTTCACCATTTGGGATTGTTCGAGATGTTGAAGTCTTGTGTGGGAAAGTTAAATATCTTGTTGATTTTCTTGTTCTTGGTTCCCCACAAGATAGCTTTTGTCCCATTATATTTGGTAGACCCTTCTTGAATAATGTTAATGCTAGGACTGATTGTGAAAAGGATGTTGTCACAATTGGCTTGGGGGGTATGAAACATGAATTTAACTTTGCCAAATTTCGTAGACAACCCCATGATAAATAATTGCCTAGTAAAGATGAAATTATTCGTCTTGCTTCTATTGTCGTGCCTCCTACTGATCCTTTAGAACAATATTTGCTAGACCATGAAAATGATATGTTTATGAATGAAAGAAGGGAAATAGATGAAGTATTCCTTAAACAGGGTCCTATTCTGAAACACAACTTGCCTGTTGAAATCCTAGGGGATCCTCCTCCACCCAAGGGTGATCCCGTGTTTGAGCTTAAACCATTACTTGATAATCTTAAATATGCTTATCTTGATGAAAATAAGATATATCCTGTTATTATTAGTGCTAACCTTTCAAAGCAGGAAGAGGAAAGATTATTGAAAACTCCGAAGAAGCACCGTGCTGCTATTGGATATACTCTTGATGATCTTAAGGGCATTAGTCCCACTCTATGCAAACACAAAATTAAATTGGACGAAGGTTCCAAACCAGTTAGAGATCATCAATGACGGTTAAATCCTAAGATGAAAGAAGTGGTAAGAAAGGAGACACTAAAGCTCCTTGAGGCGGGTATAATTTATCCCGTTGCTGATAGTGATTGGGTAAGTCCTATCCATTGCGTCCCTAAGAAGGGAGGTATTACGGTTGTACCTAATGATAAAGATGAATTGATTCCACAAAGAATCATTATAGGTTATAGGATAGTAATTGATTTCCATAAATTAAATAAAGCTACTAAGAAAGATCATTACCCTTTACCTTTTATTGATCAAATGCTAGAAAGACTATCCAAACATACACATTTCTTCTTTCTAGATGGTTATTCTGGTTTCTCTCAAATACCTGTGTCAGCGGACCAATCAAAAACTTCCTTTACTTGCCCTTTTGGTACTTTTGCTTATAGACGTATGCCGTTTGGTTTATGTAATGCACCTGCTACCTTTCAAAGATGCATGATGGCTATATTCTCTGACTTTTGTGAAAAGATTTGTGAGGTATTCATGGATGACTTCTCCGTTTATGGATCCTCTTTTGATGATTGCTTGAGCAACCTTGATCGAGTTTTGCAAAGATGTGAAGACACTAGTCTCGTCTTGAATTGGGAAAAGTGTCACTTTATGGTTAATGAAGGCATTGTCTTGGGGCATAAAATTTCTGAAAGAGTATTAAAGTTGATAAAGCTAAAGTTGATGCTATTGAAAAGATGCATGTCCCAAGGACATTAAAGGTATAAGAAGTTTCTTGGTCAGCCGGTTTTTATAGGAGGTTCATTAAGGACTTTCTAAAATCTCTAGGCCTCTGACTAATCTATTACAAAAAGATATTCCTTTTGTTTTTGATGATGATTGTGTAGAAGCATTTGAAATACTTAAGAAAGCTTTGATCACTGCACCTATTGTTCAGCCACCTGATTGGAATTTACCCTTTGAAATTATGTGTGATGCTAGCGATTATGATGTAGGTGATGTTATAGGGCAAAGAGTTGATAAGAAATTAAATGTTATTCGATATGCTAGTAAAACTCTAGACACTGCCCAGAGAAATTATGCTACCACTGGAAAAGAATTCTTAGCAGTTGTATTTGCATGTGATAAGTTCAAACCTTATATTGTTGATTATAAAGTAACTATTCACACTGATCATGCTGCTATTAAATATCTTATGGAAAAGAAAGATGCTAAACCAAGACTTATTAGATGGGTTCTCTTGATACAAGAATTTGATTTGTATATTATTGATAGAAAGGGAGCTGAGAACCCCGTTGCAAACAACTTGTCTAGGTTAGAGAATGTTCTTGATGACCCACTACCTATAGATGATAGCTTTCCTGATGAACAATTAGCTATCATAAATGCTTCTCGTACTGCTCCATAGTATGCTAATTATGCTAATTACATTATTGCTAAATTTATACCACCTAGTTTCACATACCAACAAAAGAAAAAGTTCTTTTATGATTTAAGACATTACTTCTCGGATGACCCACACCTTTATAAAGAAGGAGTAGATGGTGTTATTAGACGTTGTGTACCTGAGCAAGAACAGGAACAGATCCTACACAAGTGTCACTCTAAACCATATGGAGGACACCACGCTGGAGACAGAACTACACATAAGGTATTGCAATCCGTTTTTTATTGGCCTACTCTCTTCAAAGATGCTCGTAAGTTTGTCTTGTCTTGTGATGCATGTCAGAGAATTGGCAATATTAGTAGACGTCAAGAAATGCCTATGAATTATTCTCTTGTTATTGAACCATTTGATGTTTGCGGCTTTGATTATATGGGACCTTTTCCTGCCTCTAATGGATATATACATATTTTAGTTGTTGTTGATTACGTTACTAAGTGGGTAGATGCTATTGTTGGGGAACGTAGCAGAAATTCAAAATTTTCCTACGAGTCACCAAGATCTATCTATGGAGAGACTAGCAATGAGGGGAAGGAGAGTGCATCTACATACCCTTGTAGATCGCTAAGCGGAAGCGTTCAAGAGAACGGGGTTGAAGGAGTCGTACTCATCGTGATCCAAATCACCGGAGATCCTAGTGCCGAACGGACGGCACCTCCGCGTTCAACACATGTACAGCCCGGTGACGTCCCCCATGCCTTGATCCAGCAAGGAGAGAGGGAGAGTTCGAGGAAGACTCCATCCAGTAGTAGCACAACGGCGTGGTGGTGATGGAGGAGCGTGGCAATCCTGCAGGGCTTCGCCAAGCACCGCGGGAGAAGAGGAGAAAGAGAGGTAGGGCTACGCCAGGGAGAGGTGGAAACTCTTGTGTTTGCAGCCCCAAATACCTCAAGTATATATAGGGGAGAGGGAGGGGGCTGCGCCCCCTCTAGGTTTCCCACCCCAAGGGGTGCGGCAGCCCCAAACCCATCTAGGGTGGCGGCCAAGGGGGGGAGAGGGGGAAACTTGCCCCCCAAGCAAGGTGGAGGCGCCCCCTCCCCAAACCCTAGGCGCCTTGGGACCTTGTGGTGGGGCGCACCAGCCCACCTGGGGCTGGTTCCCTCCCACACTTGGCCCATGCAGCCCTCTGGGGCCGGTGGCCCCACTTGGTGGACCCCCGGGACCCTCCCGGTGGTCCCGGTACATTACAGATAAAACCCGAAACTTTTCCGGTGACCAAAACAGGACTTCCCATATATAAATCTTTACCTCCGGACCATTCCGGAACTCCTCGTGATGTCCGGGATCTCATCCGGGACTCCGAACAACATTCGGTAACCACATACAAACTTCCTTTATAACCCTAGCGTCATCGAACCTTAAGTGTGTAGACCCTACGGGTTCGGGAACCATGCAGACATGACTGAGACGTTCTCCGGCCAATAACCAACAGCGGGATATGGATACCCATGTTGGCTCCCACATGTTCCACGATGATCTCATCAGATGAACCACGATGTCAAGGACTCAATCAATCCTGTATACAATTCCCTTTGTCTGGCGGCATTGTACTTGCCCGAGATTCGATCGTCGGTATGCCGATACCTTGTTCAATCTTGTTACCGGCAAGTCTCTTTACTCGTTCCGTAACACATCATCCCGTGATCAACCCCTTGATCACATTGTGCACATTATGATGACGTCCTACCGAGTGGGCCCAGAGATACCTCTCTGTTACACGGAGTGACAAATCCCAGCCTCGATTCGTGCCAACCCAACAGACACTTTTGGAGATACCCGTAGTGCACCCCGTAGTGCACCTTTATAGCCACCCAGTTACGTTGTGACGTTTGGTACACCCAAAGCATTCCTACGGTATCCGGGAGTTGCACAATCTCATGGTCTAAGGAAATGATACTTGACATTAGAAAAGCTTTAGCATACGAACTACATGATCTTTGTGCTAGGCTTAGGATTGGGTATTGTCCATCACATCATTCTCCTAATGATGTGATCCCATTATCAACGACATCCAATGTCCATGGTCAGGAAACCATAACCATCTATTGATCAACGAGCTAGTCAGCTAGAGGCTTACTAGGGACATGGTGTTGTCTATGTACCCACACATGTATCTGAGTTTCCTATCAATACAATTATAGCATGGATAATAAACGATTATCATGAACAAGGAAATATAATAATAACTAATTTATTATTACCTCTAGGGCATATTTCCAACAGTCTCCCACTTGCACTAGAGTCAATAATCTAGTTCACATCGCCATGTGATTAACACTCACATGTCACATCGCCATGTGACCAACATCCAAAGAGTTTACTAGTGTCACTAAACTAGTTCACATCATCATGTGATTAAGACTCAATGAGTTCTGGGGTTTGATCATGTTTTGCTTGTAAGAGAGTTTTTAGTCAATGGGTCTACAACATCCAGATCCGTATGTACTTTGCAAATCTCTAGGTCATATTGTAAATGCTGCTTCCACGCTCCACTTGGAGCTATTCCAAATGGTTGCTCCACTATACGTATCCGGTTTGCTACTCAGAGTCATTCGGATAGGTGTTAAAGCTTGCATCGACGTAACCCTTTACGTCGAACTCTTTATCACCTCCATAATCGAGAAACATATCCTTATTCCTCTAAGGATAATTTTGACCGTTATCTGGTGATCCACTCCTTGATCACCTTTGTACCCTCTTGCCAGATATGCAGCAAGGCACACATCAGGTGCGGTACACAGCATAGCATACTGTAGAGCCTACATCTAAAGCATAGGGGACGACCTTCGTCCTTTCTCTCTTTTCTGCCGTGGTCGAGCTTTAAGTCTTAACTTCATACCTTACATCTTAGGCAAGAACTCCTTCTTTGACTGATCCATCTTGAACACCTTCAAGATCATGTCAAGGTATATGCTCATTTGAAAGTACCATTAAGCGTTTTTGATCTATCCTCATAGATCTTGATGCTCAATGTTCAAGTAGCTTAATCCAGGTTTTCTATTGAAAAACACCTTTCAAATAACCCTATATGCTTTCCAAAAATTCTATATCATTTCTGATCAACAATATGTCAACAACATATACTCATCAGAAATTCTATAGTGCTCCCACTCACTTCTTTGGAAATACAAGTTTCTCATAAACTTTGTATAAACCCAAAATCTTTGATCAACTCATCAAAGCATACATTCCAACTCCGAGATGCTTACTCCAGTCCTTAGAAGGATCGTTGGAGCCAGCATACCTTTTAGCATCCTTAGGATCGACAAAAACTTTCTGATTGTATCACATACAACCTTTCCTTACGAAGACTGGTAAGGAAACTCGTTTTGACATCCATCTGCCAGATTTCATAAATGCAGCTAATGCTAACATGATTCCGACGGACTTAAGCATCGCTACGAATGAGAAAATATGATCGTAGTCAACTCCTTGAACTTGTGAAAAACTCTTCGCCACAAGTCGAGCTTCATAGACGATGACATTACCGTCCACGTTCGTCTTCTTCTTAAAGATCCATTTATCTCAATGGCTTGCCGATCATCGGGCAAGTCCACCAAAGTCCATGCTTTGTTCTGATACATGGATCCTATCTCGGATTTCATGGCTTCTAACCATTTGATGGAATATGGGCCCACCATTTCTTCTCCATAGCTCGTAGGTTCATTGTTGTCTAGCAACATGACCTTCAAGACAGGATTACTGTACCACTCTGAAGTAGTACGCATCCTTGTCACCCTATGAGGTACGGTAGTGACTTGATCTGAAACTTCATGATCACTATCATAAGTTTCTAGTTCAATTGGTGTAGGCGCCACAGGAACAACTTCATGTGCCCTGCTACACACTAGTTGAAGTGATGGTTCAATAACCTCATCAAGTCTCCACCATCCTCCCACTCAATTTTCGAGACGAACTTTTCCTCGAGAAAGGACCCTAACAATCCCTATTGCTTTCGGATCTGAATTAGGAGGTATACCCAACTGTTTTGGGTGTCCTATGAAGATGCATTTTATCCGCTTTGGGCTCGAGCTTATCAACCTGAAACTTTTCACATAAGTGTCGCAGCCCCAAACTTTTAAGAAACGACAACTTAGGTTTCTCAAAACCATAGTTCAAACGGTGTCGTCTCAACGGAATTACGTGGTGCCCTATAAAGTGAGTGCGGTTGTCTCTAATGCCTAACCCATGAACGATAGTGGTAATTCGATAAGAGACATCATGGTACGCACCATATCCAATAGGGTGCAACTATGATGTTCGGACACACCATCACACTATGGTGTTCCAGGCGGTATTAATTGTGAAACAATTTCCACAATGTCTTAATTGCGTGCCAAAGCTCGTAACTCAGATACTCATCTCTATGATCATATCATAGACATTTTACCCTCTTGTCACGATGATCTTCAACTTCACTCTGAAATTACTTGAACCATTCAATAATTCAGACCTGTGTTTCATCAAGTAAATATACTCAGTATCTACTCAAATCATCCGTGAAGTAAGAACATAACAATATCCACCGCGTGCCTCAGCACTCATTGAACTGCACACATCAAAATGTATTACTTCCAACAAGTTGCTTTCTTGTTCCATTTTACTGAAAACGAGGCTTTCAGTCATCTTGCCCATGTGGTATGATTTGCATATCTCAAGTGATTCAAAATCAAGTGAGTCCAAAACGGTCCATTTGCATGGAGTTTCTTCATGCATATACACCAATAGACATGGTTCGCATGTCTCAAACTTTTCAAAAATGAGTGAGTCCAAAGATCCATCAACATGGAGCTTCTTCATGCGTTTTATACCAATATGACTTACATGGCAGTGCCACAAGTAGGTGGTACTATCATTACTATCTTATAACTTTTGGCATGAACATGTGTATCACTACGATCGAGATTCAATAAACCATTCATTTTGGGTGCAGGACCATTGAAGGTATTATTCAAAAGCCACAGTAACCATTATTTTCCTTAAATGAATAACCGTATTGCAATAGACATAATCCAATCATGTCTATGCTCAACGCAAAAACCAAATAACAATTATTTAGGTTTAACACCAATCTCGATGGTAGAGGGAGTATACGATGCTTGATCATATCAAACTCGGAAATAGTTCCAACACATATTGTTATCTCACTTTTAGCTAGTATCCGTTTATTCCGTAGCCTTTTATTTCGAGTTACTAACACTTAGCAACCGAACCGGTATCTAATACCCTGGTGCTACTAGGAGTACTAGTAAAGTACACATTAACTTAATGTATATCCAATATACTTCTATCGACCTTGCCAGCCTTCTCATCTACCAAGTATCTAGGGTAATTCTGCTCCAGTGGCTGTTCCCCTTATTACAGAAGCACTTAGTCTCGGGTTTGGGTTCAACCTTGGGTTTCTTCATTAGAGCAGCAGCTGATTTGCTGTTTCATGAAGTATCCCTTCTTGCCCTTGCCCTTCTTGAAACTAGTGGTTTCACCAACCATGAACAATTGATGCTCCTTCTTGATTCCTACTTTCGCGGTGTCAAACATCGCGAATATCTCAAGGATCATCATATCTATCCCTGATTTGTTATAGTTCATCACAAAGCTCTAGCAGCTTGGTGGCAATGACTTTGGAGAAACATCACTATCTCTGGAAGATCAACTCCCACTCGATTCAAGTGATTGTTGCACTCAGACAATCTAAGCACAAGCTCAACGATTGAGCTTTTCTCCCTTAGTTTGCAGGCTAAGAAAATCGTTGGAGGTCTCATACCTCTTGACGTGGGCATGAGCCTGAAATCCCAATTTCAGCCCTCGAAACATCTCATATGTTCCGCGACGTTTCAAAAAACATCTTTGGTGCCTCTACTCTAAACCATTTAACTGAACTATCACATAGTTATCAAAACGTGTATGTCAGATGTTCGCAACATCCACAGACTACGTTCGAGGTCCAGCACACTGAGCGGTGCATTAAGGACATAAGCTTTCTACGAAGCAATGAGGACAATCCTCAGTTCACGGACCCAGTCCGCATAATTGCTACTATCAACTTTCAACTAAATTTTCTCTAGGAACATATCTAAAACAGTAGAACTAAAGCGCGAGCTACGACATAATTTGCAAGAATCTTTTGGCTATGTTCAGGATAATTAAGTTCATCTTATGAACTCCCACTCAGATAGACATCCCTCTAGTCATCTAAGTGATTACATGATCCGAGTCAACTAGGCCATGTCCGATCATCATGTGAAACAGACTAGTTATCATCGGTGAACATCTTCATGTTGATCGTATCTACCATACGACTCATGCTCGACCTTTCGGTCTCTTGTGTTCCGAGGCCATGTTTGTACATGCTAGCTCGTCAAGTCAACCTAAGTGTTTCGCGTGTGTAAATCTGGCTTACACTCGTTGTATGTGAATGTTAGAATCTATCACACCCGATCATCATGTGGTGCTTCGAAACGACGAACTTTCGCAACGGTGCACAGTTAGGGGGAACACTTTCTTGAAATTTTAATGAGGGATCATCTTATTTACTACCGTCGTTCTAAGCAAATAAGATGTATAAACATGATAAACATCACATGCAATCAAATAGTGACATGATATGGCCAATATCATATTGCTCCTTTTGATCTCCATCTTCGGGGCTCCATGATCATCATCGTCACCGGCATGACACCATGATCTCCATCATCATGATCTCCATCATCGTGTCTCCATGAAGTTGTCTCGCCAACTTATTACTTCTACTACTATGGCTACCGGTTAGCAATAAAGTAAAGTAATTACATGGCGTTGTTCAATGACACGCAGGTCATACAATAAATAAAGACAACTCCTATGGCTCCTGCCGGTTGTCATACTCATCGACATGCAAGTCGTGATTCCTATTACAAGAACATGATCAATCTCATACATCACATATCATTCATCACATTCTTCTTGGCCATATCACATCACATAGCATACCCTGCAAAAACAAGTTAGACGTCCTCTAATTGTTGTTTGCATGTTTTGCGTGGCTGCTATGGGTTTCTAGCAAGAACGTTTCTTATCTACGCAAAAATCACATCGTGATATGTCAATTGCTATTTACCCTTCATAAGGACCCTTTTCATCGAATCCGATCCGACTAAAGTGGGAGAGACTGGCACCCGCTAGCCACCTTATGCAACAAGTGCATGTCAGTCGGTGGAACCTGTCTCACATAAGTGTACGTGTAAGGTCAGTCCGGGCCGCTTCATCCCACAATGCCGCCGAATCAAGATTGGACTAGTAACGGTAAGCATATTGAACAAAATCAACGCCCACAACTACTTTGTGTTCTACTCGTGCAAAGAATCTACGCAATAGACCTAGCTCATGATGCCACTGTTGGGGAACGTAGCAGAAATTCAAATTTTTCCTACGAGTCACCAAGATCTATCTATGGAGAGACTAGCAACAAGGGGAAGGAGAGTGCATCATACCCTTGTAGATCGCTAAGCGGAAGCGTTCAAGAGAACGGGTTTGAAGGAGTCGTACTCGTCGTGATCCAAATCACCGGAGATCCTAGTGCCGAACGGACGGCACCTCCGCGTTCAACACACGTACAGCCCGGTGACGTCTCCCATGCCTTGATCCAGCAAGGAGAGAGGGAGAGGTTGAGGAAGACTCCATCCAGCAGCATCACAACGGCGTGGTGGTGATGGAGGAGTGTGGCAATCCTGCAGGACTTCGCCAAGCACCGCGGGAGAGGAGGAGAAAGAGAGGTAGGGCTGCGCCAGGGAGAGGTGGAAACTCTTGTGTTTGCAGCCCCAAATACCTCAAGTATATATAGGGGAGAGGGAGGGGGCTGCGCCTCCTCTAGGGTTCCCACCCCAAGGGGTGCGGCAGCCCCAAACCCATCTAGGGTGGCAGCCAAGGGGGAGAGGGGGAAACTTGCCCCCCAAGCAAGGTGGAGGCGCCCCCTCCCCAAACCCTAGGCGCCTTGGGCCCTTGTGGGGGGGCGCACCAGCCCACCTGGGGCTGGTACCCTCCCACACTTGGCCCATGCAGCCCTCTGGGGCTGGTGGCCCCACTTGGTGGACCCCCGGGACCCTCCCAGTGGTCCCGGTACATTACCGATAAAACCCGAAACTTTTCCAGTGACCAAAACAGGACTTCCCATATATAAATCTTTACCTCCGGACCATTCTGGAACTCCTCGTGACGTCCCAGATCTCATCTGGGAGTCCGAACAACATTCGGTAACCACATACAAACTTCCTTTATAACCCTAGCGTCATCGAACCTTAAGTGTGTAGACCCTACGGGTTCGGGAACCATGCAGACATGACCGAGACGTTCTCCGGCCAATAACCAACAGCGGGATCTGGATACCCATGTTGGCCCCCACATGTTCCACGATGATCTCATCGGATGAACCATGATGTCAAGGACTCAATCAATCCCGTATACAATTCCCTTTGTCTAGCGGCATTGTACTTGCCCGAGATTCGATCGTCAGTATGCCGATACCTTGTTCAATCTCGTTACCGACAAGTCTCTTTACTCGTTCCGTAACACATCATCCCGTGATCAACCCCTTGGTCACATTGTGCACATTATGATGATGTTCTACCGAGTGGGCCCAGAGATACCTCTCCGTTACACGGAGTAACAAATCCCAGTCTCGATTCGTGACAACCCAACAGACACTTTCAGAGATACCCGTAGTGCACCTTTATAGCCACCCAGTTACGTTGTGACGTTTGGTACACCCAAAGCATTCCTACGGTATCCGGGAGTTGCACAATCTCATGGTCTAAGGGAATGATACTTGACATTAGAAAAGCTTTAGCATACGAACTACATGATCTTTGTGCTAGGCTTAGGATTGAGTCTTGTCCATCACATCATTCTCCTAATGATGTGTTCCCGTTATCAATGACATCCAATGTCCATGGTCAGGAAACTGTAACCATCTATTGATGAACGAGCTAGTCAGCTAGATGCTTACTAGGGACATGGTGTTGTCTATGTACCCACACATGTATCTGAGTTTCCTATCAATACAATTATAGCATGGATAATAAACGATTATCATGAACAAGGAAATATAATAATAACTAATTTATTATTGCCTCTAGGGCATATTTCCAACAGCTATTCCAACTAGTAGTGATGATCATAACACCTCTATTAAGATGCTTAAAAAAGTTATTTTTCCGAGGTTTGGAGTCCCTAGATATTTAATGACTAATGGTGGTTCACATTTTATTCATGGTGCTTTCCGTAAGATGCTTGCTAAGTATGATGTTAATCATAGAATTGCATCTCATTATCACCCACAGTCTAGTGGTCAAGTAGAATTGAGTAATAGAGAGATCAAATTAATTTTGCAAAAGACTATTAATAGATCTAGGAAGAATTGGTCCAAGCAACTTGATGATGCATTATGGGCCTATAGAACTGCATATAAAAATCCTATGGGTATGTCTCCGTATAAGATGGTTTATGGAAAAGCATGGCACTTACCTCTCTAACTTGAACATAAGGCATATTGGGCTATTAAAGAGCTCAACTATGATTTGAAGCTTGCCGGTGCGAAGAGTTTATTTGACATTAGCTCACTTGATGAAAGGAGAACCCAAGCCTATGAGAATGCCAAGCTGTTCAAAGAAAAAGTTAAAAGATGGCATGACAAAGGAATACAAAAGCGTGAATTTAACGTAGGTGATTATGTGTTGCTCTTCAACTCTCGTTTAAGGGTTTTTGCAGGAAACCTTCTCTCTAAATGGGAAGTTCCTTACGTTATCGAGGAGGTCTATCGTTCTGGTGCCATAAAAATCAACAACTTCAAAGGCACAAGTTCGAGGGTGGTGAACAATCAAAGAATCAAACATTATATCTCAGGTAATCCTATAAATGTTGAAACTAATATTATTGAAACCGTAACCCCGAAGGAATACATAAGGGACACCTTCCAGAATGTTTCAGATTCCAAAAAGGAATAGGTACGTGGTACAGTAAGTAAACCGACTCCAAAATAGTTCTAATGGCAATTTTTCTCTGTTTTGGAATATTTAAGAATATAGGAAAATAAGAAGTAGTCCGGGAAGGACACGAGGCCTCCACAAGGGTGGAGGGCACGCCCAACCTTACTGGGCGTGCCCCCTGCCTTGTGGGCACCTCGTGTGCTCTCCGGACTTCGTTTTCTTGCACGATACTTCTTTTGGTCGGTAAAAATTCATTATATAATCTCCCAAAGGTTTTGACCACTGTATCATGCAAAAAACTTTTGTTTTCGTTTGGAGTTGTTTTTCTGAAAGATCTAGAGCACCATGACGTCGCCAAGCGCTCCCAAGGACAACTTTTTCGAGAGGGTTATCAACCCCTATCTCGTGGAGGTGCTGCAACACACTCAACCCATTGAGATGCGTGAGGGGGTGCTGCACATCTGCGATGTAGAGGGACCAAGGCGTACCGAAAGCATGGAGACAAAGCTCGAGGCTATGGAACAACAAGTTTTCAAGTACCAAGGGATGGTGGAGAGCGGACTTAACGCCAACCAGATGATGATCGTGGAGTTCACCAACAACCACAAGCTGGACGCCAAGAACATTGGGGAGACCATCTTCAAGCTTCATGAGAAAATCGAGCACCTCCAAGCTCAGATCTATGACCCGCAAAACCAAAACTGTGAGTATGAATATAGATTCAAGAGGATGAGTTTGGCTGCAGATTTGAGGATCCCGGAGACTCGATCATCCTTCTATGATGGTGAGCCCACATCATCAATAACTCCTTCTTCACCACCTCCGAGGACATAATCACATGGGTATGGGCACTCCCCTTGGCAACTGCCAAGCTTGGGGGAGGTGCCCCGGTATCGTATCACCATCACACTCCTATCTTTACCATTTTTCTTAGTTCGATCCTTTTAGTTATATTTTGATCTAGTAGAATAAATTCTTGGTATGAATTAGTTTTGAGTTTTGCTTTGCGATCCCTCTATGTAATCGAGTCTGTGAGCTATATACGATAAATATTAGTGTTGAGTCAAGGGCTTTGCTATCTTGCTTTGATCTTGAGAAAATAGAAAGAGTAAAAGAAATAAAAGAGTTCATATTGATCTTATGGATAGTAATGACTTCACATATAAAGAGTATGAGGCATAAAAGTTGTTGAGAGTTGACAAACATAGTTTTGGTCATCGTTGCAATTAATAGGAAGTAATAAAGAAAGAGAGGTTTTCACATACAAATATACTATCTTGGACATATTTTACGATTGTGAGCACTCATTAAAGTATGACATGCTAAAGAGTTGATGTTGGACAAGGAAGACAACGTAATGGGTTATGTTTTCTCATATCTTAATTAAAGTATATTGTCATGGATCGTCCAACATGTTGAGCTTGCCTTTCCCCCCTCATGCTAGCCAAATTCCTTGCACCAAGTAGAGATACTACTTGTGCTTCCAAATATCCTTAAACCCAGTTTTTGCCATGAGAGTCCATCATACCTACCTACGGATTGAGTAAGATCCTTCAAGTAAGTTGTCATGTTGCAAGCAATAAAAATTGCTCTCTAAATATGTATGACTTATTAGTGCGGAGAAAATAAGCTTTATACGATCGTGTGATATGGAAGTAATAAAAGCGACGGACTGCATAATAAAGGTTCATACACAAGTGGAAATATAAAGTGACGTTCTTTTGCATTAAGATTTTGTGCATCCAACCCTAAAAGCACATGACAACCTCTGCTTCCCTTTGTGAAGGGCCTATCTTTTACATTATGAAAGAGTCAAGGTGATCTTCACCTTTCCCTTTTTATTTTATCCTTTGGCAAGCACCTCATGTTGGAAAGATCCTGATATATATATCCAATTGGATGTAACTTAGCATGAACTATTATAGTTGACATCACCCAAAGGTGAATACGTTGGGAGGCGAAATTATAAGCCCCTATCTTTCTTTGTGTCCGATTAAAACTCCAGAACCATAAGTATTGCGTGAGTGTTAGCAATTGTAGAAGACTATATGATAGTTGAGTATGTGGACTTGCTGAAAAGCTCTATTCTTGACTCTCTTTGATGTTATGATAAATTGCAATTGCTTCAATGACTGAGATTATAGTTTGTTAGTTCCCAATGAAGTTTCTGAACCATACTTGACATTGTGAATAGATTGTTACTTGAGCATAAGAAATCATATGACAAAATCTATATATGTGTTGTTATAAGAATGATCATGATGTCCTCATGTCCGTATTTTAATTTTATCGACACCTCTATCTCTAAACATGTGGACACATTTTTTGATATCGGCTTCCGCTTGAGGACAAGCGAGGTCTAAGCTTGGGGGAGTTGATACGTCCATTTTGCATCATGCTTTTATATCGATATTTATTGCATTATGGGCTGTTATTACACATTATGTCACAATACTTATGGCTATTCTCTCTTATTTTACAAGGTTTAACATGAAGAGGGAGAATGTCGGCAGCTGGGATTTGGGCTGGAAAAGGAGCAAATATTGGAAACCTATCTGCACAGCTCCAAAAGTCCTGAAACTCCACGAAAGTCATTTTTGGAATTAATAAGAATTATTGAGCGAAGAAAGTACCAGAGGGGGCCCACACCCTGGCCACGAGGGTGGGGGGCGCGCCCACCCCTACTGGTGGCCCTCCGGTGCCCATCTTCTTCTATATGAAGTCTTCTACCCTGGAAAAAATCATAAGCAAGCTTACGGGACGAAACTCCGCCGCCACGAGGCGGAACCTTGGCGAAACCAATCTAGGGCTCCGGTAGAGCTGTTCTGCCGGGGAAACTTCCCTCCGGGAGGGGGAAATCATCACCACCGTCATCACCAATGATCCTCTCATCGGGAGGGGGTCAATCTCCATCAACATCTTCACCAGCACCATCTCCTCTCAAACCCTAGTTCATCTCTTGTATCCAATCTTGTATCAAAACCACAAATTGGTACATGTGGGTTGCTAGTAGTGTTGATTACTCCTTATAGTTGATGCTAATTGGTTTATTTGGTGGAAGATCATATGTTCAGATCCTTAATGCATATTAATACCCCTCTGATCATGAACATGGATATGCTTTGTGAGTAGTTACGTTTGTTCCTGAGGACATGGGTGAAGTCTTGCTATTAGTAGTCATGTGAATTTGGTATTCGTTTGATATTTTGATCAGATGTATGTTGCCTCTCCTCTGGTGGTGTTACGTGAACGTCGACTACATGACACTTTACCATTATTTGGGCCTAGAGGAAGGCATTGGGAAGTAATAAGTAGATGATGGGTTGCTAGAGTGACAGAAGCTTAAACCCTAGTTTATGTGTTGCTTCGTAAGGGGCTGATTTGGATCCACTAGTTTCATGCTATGGTTAGGTTTACCTTAATATGTCTTTTGTAGCTGCGGATTCTTGAAATAGGGGTTAATCATAAGTGGGATGCTTGTCCAAGAAAGGGCAGTACCCAAGCACCGGTCCACCCACATATCAAATTATCAAAGTACCGAACGCGAATCATATGAGCATGATGAAAACTAGCTTGACGATAATTCCCATGTGTCCTCAGGAGCGCTTTTCTCATTATAAGAAATTGTCCAGGCTTGTCCTTTGCTACAAAAAGGATTGGGCCACCTTGCTGCACTTTATTTATTTTCATTGCTTGTTATCCATTACAAATTATCTTATCACAAAACTATCTGTTACCTATAATTTTAGTGCTTGCAGAGAATACCTTACTGAAAACCGCTTGTCATATCCTTCTGCTCCTCGTTGGGTTTGACACTCTTACTTATCGAAAGAACTATGATAGATCCCCTATACTTGTGGGTCATCAGGTCTCGAACGCCTACTCGCGCATACGAACGGCCAGGGCTCGTGTACAAGGCTGGGTTGGAACGGAGAAACTGCGTCATTTTCGTGTTAATGGGGAGGCAACGGAATGCGTCATGTTCATCAGGAGGCAATGGAATGCGTCGTGTTAATCGGGAGGCAACGGAACGCATGGGAGCCAACTGACTTGGACGGAACAGGTGATGGAAACGAGGCCTGGCGTACCGTAGAACGGAGGAAATGGCATTGTGTTCGACCGGCCATGTTCGAAACGGGATCCTGTTCATCGTGAGGGGTCTGGCGTACCGCAAAACGGAGGAAACGGACTTGTGTTGGACCTCCTACAGTCGAAACGGGGTCCTGTTGATCGGGAGGGGTGTGGCGTACCGCAAAACGGAGGAAACGGACTTGTGTTGGAGCACTACGGTCAAGACGGGGGTCATGTTCATCGGGAGGGGTGTAACGTACCGCAAAACGGGACTCCACGGGATATTGTTCATCTCCACTATAGACCTCCTCCAGCCTCCATGGGCTACTGTTCATCCACCGTCGACCTCCTCCAGCCTCCACCTGCGACTGTTCAGCCACGGACTCCTGTTCATCCAGCCTCCATCGCGCGCTACTCCAGCGGCTACTATTCAACCACCCTCTCCACGGGCTCCTATTCAATGACCCCTCCACGGGCTACTATTCATCCACCCCTCCACCATATACTGTTCATCCAGCCCTCCACGGGGTCGTCCTGTTCATCCAGCCCTCCACGGGGTCCTGTTCATCCAGCCCCAACCGGCTTGATCAATC
>NC_057801.1:419253696-419265856 GCF_018294505.1 Triticum aestivum | reverse complement strand
CAGCAGTAGTGAAGGAATCGCTCGATCGGGTTCAGTTAACAGCCATCGATCGACCGCTCCGGTTCAGTAACGCGTAGCCTGCAGTGCAATCGCTCGGGTTCAGTAGGTAAACGCCTGGCTCGAGTTCAGTTAGAGCCCAACGCCTCACACCCACGCACGTACGCGTACAAGAGAAACGCGCATTACTCGTCCCCGACCACCCACCGTAACCGGGAACACCCCGATATTTTCCTTGCCCTCGCTTCTACCATGGTTTTTTCCATCATGAACGGCCCAAAGAATGTCATGCAGCTGCGTCTCCGGCCTGCCCAGGATGAAAAGCCCATTTTCTGTCATGATTTTTTGTCATAGAAGTAGGAGCCCACCACATCTATGATGATACTGGGTTTTGTCACAATTATCGTCATAGAAGTGTCATAAGTATGACAAAAAAAATTGTTCGGCCCAAAATGTCACGGATGTGTCTTATTTTTGTAGTGCATGATGAATATAAGGACGATGACAGTGGATAATAATTGTCTTACATATCTAGGAAGATAACTAAAAAAGCCACATGCGGCTACTCCTGAAATACACAAGGGCAAAAGAAGAAGGAAGATGCATACAACGATCTGGCTCGTTGATCTCTACTTTCTTGATGCACTGCAGGTCGCGGAGACTAGTTCTCGCTGCGAGCGGCGATGATCTCTTTCATCAGTTTCATGTCCTTAATAAGCTGCTCGGAAGCAACCGCGGATTCCTCCACCAGCTTTTCACGCTCGATGCGGAGCATGGCATTCTCGTCCATAAGTTTCTTGATGATGACACATGTCCTCTTCAACAAGGCAGCGGTCTCCTCCGCCTGCTCCACCCTTCCGGTGATGTTCGCCCTCAGCATGTCGCGGTCGGCTCGGAGTTGTTCAAACGAGGCATTCAACTTGTCCTGCAGCTTCATCCAGCCGGAGATCTGATCCATCTGGCTATGGACAATCGCATGCATGCGCCTGTAAGAGTCCTCGCTTGCCTGCAAGAGATTTTCCTAGGCCATCGTGGCGCGGGAGGACATCTCTGCTGCATTCACGATGCGGCAGGACATCTCTGCTGCTTCTGCAGCGTGACTGGACCAGTCTGCTGCATCGATGGCGTGGCGGGACCTCCGTGCTGCTTCAGCGGCGCAGCGAGACCTTCGTGCTGCTTCGGTGGCACGGCGGGACATGTCGGCTGCTTTCGTGGCTAAGTGGGACATCTCTCGTGCTTCCGATTCCATGCTCGCCTCTCCATGGTGGTAATCTCTCGACCGAGAACTCAATCTAGCCATGGCAGACGCAAGAGAACGATGTTGAATGACTTGTTTGCTTTTGTGGATGAGGAGGTGAGGAACAAATGTGCATTCATCTTGGCATAGTACAGTATTTATAACCGAGTACTAATATGCTCCTAAGTGGGAAACCGTTTAGGTTTTGATCGGTGTGAACAGGTTTGTAATTTGGGAGGTGACGGGACGCACGCTCAAAATTTATTGACGGTTCTATAATTTCTAAGTGTGGCACTATTCTCGGACGGCGTAACATGGGCACGCTTTCTCGGCCGCGTAGTGGCGTTTGGTGCACCGCAATCGGCAATGTCAGCAAACGTCTTGTTACAAGAACCGTGCACGCTCGTTATTACCATCGCGCATGCTTCTTTTAATTAGAATGTGTGCCTGTCTAGCGCACACATGTTGATCTGTCTAACTATTTTTGTTTGTTGTGGCTAATCGCAAACAGTTCATCCGTGTGAAGTGTATGCCATCAATCGCACACACCTTTGATCCGGCTGACCATTTCTGTTCTGTTGCCTAATCGCAAGCAGTTAATCCTTCTGAAGCGTATGCCCTCAATCACACACACCTTTATCTAGATGTCCGTTTCTGTTGTTCCTCCTCATCACAATAGTTCATCCGAGTGAACCGTATGTTGTGTATCGCACACGCCTTCATCTGGCTACCCGTTTCTTTTGCCTCCTCATCGCAAACAGTTAATTGAACTGAACCGTATTTGATGCATCCATCATCACAAACATTTTAGGCATTTTTGATGGTTCTCTGACACCGCCTTTTGCGATTATTGCATTGCACATAGTTTCTCGAAGGGTCTCTGATTGTAGTGTAGCATTAGCGGCATCCTGCAGTAGTGCACGCGCGCGCACATAGATAAACACACACACATAAGGGCCCATTACACATTCAAGCATTTATATCTTTATCTCGCTCTCTATGTCAAACCGCCTATGCCAAACTACCCTGCCTACCGCGCGGGAAAAAACCCACCCTCGCCTGTTTAATCAGGTTTGTATCGATGGATCGTGCGAAACAACAAAACTATAGTAGTACTACAGTACAAGTAACAGTTCACTGGGCCGTTGTGTCGTGTACTCCTCCGTCGTGAGAGTGGAGCGCTCGCTTTCATAAATGTTCTAGTCCCTTTCACCGACATGTGGGACATCAAGCAACCGGGTCCACGTGCTATATCGAAATAACAGTGCAAAACAGCAGGGGGACGCACCCCGGTCTTGGTGCGGTCGTAGTAATGAGCAATGAGGCGTTAAATCACAAAGTTGCACCTTTACCGCAGTTAAGTTGGAGGGACAAAGTGATGATGAAGTTGGAGGGACAAAGCAACCATCATTTCACTCTTTGCTGAATCCGCTTCTCCCTCATTTTCCTCAAGTTAACCACGTGTTGCTTCTGCCATTGTTCTACCATATGTGGGACATGGACCGCACCCTCACACAGTCACTCCTACATGCCGCAAACCAACCATGGGAATGCACCCTCACTGACATGTGCTACCGCATGTGATCAAACCAAACTCAGCCATCCTACCGCTGACATATAATTTGCGTTCATACAGTATGTTTATCCAACCGCATGTTGGGGAAGATCCGTGCGGCCCGTGCGGTGGTCTGTTGGGGAAGAAGAAGAGGTGAGGAAGAAGAAGGGTTAGGAGACGTAGGATGCGGAGCCAGGATTTGAACATGAGGGGGGCGAGACAGATAATAATCATTCCAAATTATACACCACACGAGAATATAGTCTCAATAGTAGAATTGATATGAGTGTATGACAATGTATGTTTAGCAACAAAAAAAGTTACATATCTATCAACTGAAATTCAGCTCTACGAGTACCATCGTCAAAAATGTGGATAATCTCATCAGATGTGACTTTTGCAGCTATATCCTTTCCAATGTAGACGATCATGTAATGTTGAAGTAATTAAGTCATCACCCATTTTGCCTCGAAGATGTGTCTTCACAGTTTCATAGCAGAAAAGGCTCGCTCAGTGGTTGCCATTGAAACTGGAAGAGTAATAACCAACCGCAATAGTGTATCAACCATGGAATAGTCCTAAACTTTACCAGTTTTGAACAAACCAATAGTCAAATCAGCAAGTGAATGCAAGCATTTTAGGTCTGGATGTGAGTGAACATCCATTCTGAAATGGATAAGTTGAGACTCTAGCCGAGCCAAGTCTTGGTTAGAAAAATCAGCAGGATAAAACTTTTCTACTAGAATGCATATCTCTGTCACACCAAATGTGTCATGCAATGGATTCAAGGATACACAAAGCCTCAATAGCTCAGTGCTTTGAATGCTGAACCGATCATTTAGCTCGACCAACTGCTGATCTATGGCAACATTTAATACATCTGCTTTATAATGGTGAAGTGTTGTGGTGTTGTCATGCTTGTTTCGAGATTTAGTCATATCAACATACCTACAAATGGCAACATATATTAGATTAAAATACTTGTGATGATTAATATTCCAATCTAGATATAGGAAAAGAGACATACTTGGAACTAAAATCGGGGATGTCAATATCATGCTTTAGACAAAAAGATTTAATCTCTTTTCGAAGTGGTTCCCAACCATCTTCTCTTAGTTCAGCAAGTAGAAACTTTGTGTTTGCAACACAATCTAATGCGTTTAAAATATACAGAGACTTCCTTTGGAGAATTTGACATAAAACATCTATGATCTTCATAATTTTCTTCACGAGGTGTAGAATGAATACAAAATAAAAAGAGATAACCATCTTTAGGGCGCCCACTGCATCTCCACGAGAATATCTTGTGACTGAACGATCATTTGCTACACTTCGTAGAACTGCAATCATAGCAGCAAACATCTTCCTCAAGCTATTAATTGACTTGAAGTCAGAACTCCACCTCGTGTCTCCCGGTCTCTGTAAAGAGCCTATTCGATTTGCCCCTTTCTCCGTATCAAGCTCACCCAATTCAACGCCACGTGCAATTTCAGCAGCTTGATTAGCTAATAACTCACCATTCCGTTTAGACGATGCACTAACAACATTTGTCACAAAATTTGCATGCTGAAAAAAATTATGCACCTCGTGTACCTCTTGTGATGCTGCAACAAGAGCCAATTGGAGCTGATGCGCCATGTAGTGGACATAATAAGCATACATGCACTCATTTAATATTAGAGCTTTCAATCCATTCCATTCCCCTCGCATGTTACTTGCGTCGTCGTATCCTTGACCTCTGATATCTTGCACATCCAGATTATTATCTTCTAATACAGTACAAATTGCCTCCTTGAGCGTCAATGCAGCAGTGTCACTAACATGTATGATGTCAAGGAAGCGCTCATCTATGTACCCTTCTTTATTAGCAAACCGAATGACCAGTGCCATATGCTCCTTTTTAGATTCATCTCACTCGTCCACCATTATACAAATTTGATGTTGCCAATTTCTTCTCTAATACTTTTCTGCACTTTAATGGAAAGTAAACCAAGGATTTCTTGTTGAACGGGGTGTGATGTGTACTTGGCATTTTGTGGAGCATTTTCCAAGACAACATCTCTGATATCCTTGTTATAAGCAGCCAAAAGCTTTACCAACTCAAGAAAATTACCCTGGTTTAGGGATCCTGGAGATTCATCATGGCCTCTAAATGGACAAGCTTGGAATGTTAACCACCTAATGAAATAACAGACAAAGGACATGTTAGTCTTACATAAATACAAAATATACTAGGTTAATTGTTGAAACAAATAAACTTAGTCTTACCTAATGGAATCAATTGTGACTTTAAGTCTTAACCTTGCAGCTGCAACCTTTTTTGTACATACTTGTACCATCGCCTTGTCAATATGTTCAATCTATTTTTTCAGATTTTCATAACAATGGGCTGAATAGCTATTAGCTCAGTTGGAATCTTTGCCCATATGGGTTATAAAAGCACAATCTTTGCCATCATTCACTTTTCTCCAGTTTATAAATCCATCCACTATGAATGCACTTGAACCACACTTTCCAGTTGGCTTTTTCGTAAAGAGGAAACAATAGAAGCAATATGCACGATGTGTGACAAGTGAATACTCTAGCCAAGTCCAATCAGTGAAATAACTATACTGGAATCGGCGACGGTTTTTTACCGTTCCATTATATGGATACTCTTTCATGTATAGATGAAAAGCGCCCTCAGAAACATAGAATCGACGTGCTTCATCCTGCTTATCGGGATGGAGTTCCCAAATCTGTTGGCGTGTACCAGGATCCCTCATATATTTTGTGCTTCTAGTTCTACCTTCTTCTAAAGTTTCTAGTGGTGCCACAATATTATGATCATCAGTTTGCATATCAACTAGATTGGGGCTAGAAGTATCATCTACAACAGGTTGCTCCTCTGGTGGATTTGCATTTTCAGTTGCATTAGAGCTAGAAGCAATATGCTTGAAAACCGAATCTATTGTTGTTGTACTCTTCCTCTTCATCCTTCACTCATTGGAACATTAAACAAGGAGTGGCATTAGAAAACTATTATGCTACCTTATCAAAGTAGTAAATTAAACTAGTATCTTTGACTCTTTGTAGAAATTGCACTAATTCACTAAGATTAACAGTGAGTCAGTGACGTACCTTGATTCCGAGTTGAAGTTGATCTGTTGATGTATGTATGATGTCGATGAAGTACACAAGTAGTTTCTGCAGAAGCAGCAAGACTACAAGAGCCAACCGTGAACGAGTGATGGGCGGCAGCGGGCGGCGGCGAGTGGCGCATGGAGGTATAGAACCAGAAGACTTGATCGCACAAACGAAATTACCGGGAGGATAAGGGTATATCGATAGCATGTAATCTCTTTTTTCTGATGCGTACATCTAGCAATCAAGGCTCGGTTGATGGTTTCGTGTTGGGCCTTGGGCAGTTGGGCACTTGGGCTAGAAATTTTTCATGTCCAACAACAAAAAATCTGCGATCAGCGCCTATACACGTAACACCTATACGTAGAAACTACTCGTAATATTAGTACCTATCAATGAAGCGTCATGGGGGGGCGAGGCGATGGGGGAGGTTTGACCCCTGCTTGCACCCCCTGTCTCCGCCTCTGCGTAGGATATTCATCCAACCGCCTGAAATGGTCGACTAACCCAAATGATGAAAGCCAGGCGACTTGCATAAATATAGGTTTTTACACAGCAAAAGATCCCTAAAAACAACAGCATAAAGAGAAACTATGACTGCTCGCGGAACTAGCCGGCCTCGTCGTCTTTGGCTGCCGGTGCGAACCAGCCGTAGATGCCGATGTTTGTCTCCGCACTATGGTTATCCTCAGCCTCTAGCTACTCATTCACGCGGAGCGTGCGGGCGCTTTGCACGGCTGCGAGCACCACCCGATTCATGTCCACGACGTTCGGTTCCGCCTGCAAGACGGCCTCGATGGCAGCAGCATCCGCATGTTCCGCATCGAGTTGAGCCTCCGTCGCTTTGTTCAAGCCCAGGACATCCGTTCGACCCATAGGAGGGCCTCAATGGCACTGACATCCGCGTGCTCCGCGTCAAGTTGAGCCTCCACCGCCCGGTTCATGTCCACGACATCCGGTTCTGCCCGCAGGAGGGCCTCGATGGCAGTGGCATCCGTGCGCTCCGTGTCGAGTTGAGCCTCCGCCTCCCGGTGCTCCTTTTGGATGGCCAGGTTGAACCGTTGGTCCGCCTACACCATGCGGGACCCGGACGTTAGCACAAAGTCAACGTCCATCGTCTCATACGCATCGGGGGCCTTCTGCGCCGCAACCTCCGCCAGGAACATTGGATCGGCTTCCTTCTCCTCAGAGCTTGGCTTCAGAGGAGTCGGGGATTGGCCCGCCACAAATCGATCTTGGGAACAGAGATCTGTGGCGCCGACTGCCGCCGCAATTTCTATGCGGCGCTCCGGCATCAGCATCTTGTAGTACGTGATCTTGCGGCACACCATGGCTTTCCGGCGAACTAGGGGACGACTGATGCGGGCTAGGGGATCAAAAGGTGGGGAAATGGGGTGGAGAGGAGGTGTGGTTTTGGGGTAGTGGTGACTGGCCAACAAGTACTGGTGTACGCCGAGCAGCGAAGGTTCTGATGTGAATAGTGGTTCCGGTGATGATCGGTCAATCGGTTTTGACTGTGCGGAGTTTGTAAAGCTGGACGGCTAGAGCCTGGAGAGTTGTGGGGTGGGATGCGACCAAAGTTTCGGAGTTTCATGTGGTAGACGTCCGGATCTCTCCACCGTTCCTATCGACGACAAGGCGGTGACTTCGTAAATCTCAAGATGACTAGCAAAATGTCTATGCATTGCACGGAACATCAGGATGCATTTTTTTACAAAACACGTGTTGTGATTGACCCATGCAGGAGTAATCCCATGTGAAAAACTAATGATATCTCGAGAATTTCGTCAAAAAAATATCTCAAGAATTTCATCAAAAAATCTTATCTCGAGAAAGATGAGAGATAAGGTGAGGAGGAGTGAGGCACGGTGGTGATTGGTGGTCGGACTTAGCGGAGGCATGGGGATGGGAGACGCCGGCAGTGGCCACCATGCCAGATTGTTCCAGAGGCTTCCTTTTTCCCTACTCTTATAAAAAACCGAGTTGGTGATGATGGTGTGCCTGCCATCCTACAATGTAGATCGTCCGATCTATATCTGACGGATAGAAAGCAAACTATGGCAATTTTGCAAAAGGATACCCGCAGCCCTCTCCACATTTGCAGATAAGGCCTTCCCTCGTTCATCTTCGTCTCCCACAAGATAAACAACTTGTATAAATGTATCCTGATGTTCCGTGCAACACATGGGCCTCTTGCTAGTAATTACTCAACAATGAAGTTATGGGAGATAAGCATGAATGAGCGAGCTGCGCGTATCCTTTTGCAAAATTGCCATAGTTTGCTTTCTATCCGTCAGATATAGATCGGACGGTCTATATTGCAAGATGGCAGGCACACCATCATTACCAAGAGTAGAGATAGAAATATGATGGCTCGGTCTCTCGAAGGTGCTCATAGGGGTAGGGTTTGCATGTGTGCATTCATAGGGGTGAGTGTATGCGCGCATGTATGAGCGGTTGCGTCTGTACTTGTGTTCAAAAAAAGGAGTACTCAAAGTATGCAAGTTCATAAGGAACGGACGGTGTACATCACTCTTGTCGTGTTCGCGTTGCACCCCGGCGCGGTGGACCCTGCACGTCTCTCACCGAATGGAACACGCTTCGTCTTGCGTTTTCGCTCGCTTGTGGGACCGCAGTTGAGAGCAAACCAATGTCCCTCCCCCTCCCCCGCCCGCGTCATTTGCTACTAGAAGAGAGAGAGGTCGGCTGAGCCTTACTAGTAGTATAATACTAGTACTAGGAGCACTACATACTATTACAGATATTGTCAGTACTCCACTAGTACTGCTAATTCTACTACTATTGGACAGTGAGCTTAAAAAAGTTACTATTGGACTGTCTATACATGGCGAAATCCTAGTAGGAAGAGCATGCGCGAGAACAAGCATTCACGTGTTTGAATTGGAAACCATTTCTGTTTGAATACAAATCTAGGAGTACGTATGAATCTAACAACATTGATTGGGCGTTGTTGAATGTTGATACTCTTTTTTGTAAGTTTGATCAAAGTAGAGATAATTTGACTACACACAAAACTTATATGTAAACTAAAAAGGATTGGAGGGAGTATATTCTACATTCAAAAGCGAAACAAAGATTGAATACCCTATATATAGGATTTGCTGATGCTATGATCACCGGTTTAAAATTTTGAATCCGTCTTAGGTATCACACATGCACCCACTCATTCTCTCCTAGTTTCATCTCGGGGTCCCTCTCTCTCTCCCTCCCCCCTCTCTCTCTCTCTCTCTTGCACACACACACACACATACCATCTCTCTTCCTCTTTGTGCATGTCAAACCTAATTGATCTCCTGAGGTATCGGGATTTATCTCGCTCGTCGTCAGGTCGCTCTTCGACACACGCCTAGGTCACTCTACCATGCATTAATTGTAACCAAGCCTTTCATCTATCTTTTTTAAGCATACATTCATCTTTCTCTCTGCCTCTCTCTAGATAGGTTGATCTCTGGATCCACCCTTGTCCTCTTTAAATCGATCTAGCTAGGTGGTACATGCCGACGCGCACACATAGAACCCCCCGCCCTTTTCTCCACCCCACACGATCATTTCTATCATAGAAACACACCAAACCTTTATCTCCTTGCATGACACACACTCAATCTCTCAACATCTATCGATCTCGTCAAGATGTGTCGGGGCATGAACCGAATGGGATGTCAAAACTAAGATGGGAAGCGGCACGTAGTGGATGCAACGCGAAACTTTAAATGAACCATTTGCCTATATGCACGTCGGACAAATTACAACATTGGAAATACAAGCATGGTCTAGGCCCACATGCGAATGACACTCGACGGAATGTTCAAATGAGGCATGCAGGAGGATGGACTCGACCAGAGGGCGGCATGATCGATGGATAAGGGGGTTGGAGAGGAATGAGAAATAAGCAATGCAACATGCTTATACTTGGATGGCTCAAATAAATATTAAGTTGTCTCTTTTCCCTTCCATCTTGGTCACGAAGTAAGATATGCAGGGACTAGTATAGTTAATACTGTCAGAACATGGTAAGTTGGACCCCTAAATGCGGGCACGGACCAAGCACACCTCAATTATTCCATCAAATAGTCGGACACCAAAATTAGCACACCATCTGGCTACTTAATCAAGTGTTATGCTTCACGAGTTGAAAAGGAAAAGGGTGGTACTGCACCCAAAACCACCATACTTGGGGCTAGGGTAACAACTTGGTACTATACCACATTTGAACCATGGCACAAAAACAACATGTTCTGCACCTAATGCGTAATGCAGAGCAGTGACGCTCGAATTTGGCCGGGAAAACAGGGAAACTGACATGTGGGGCACACCTGTCGGGATGACGTGGCATAGACTAGTCCAATAGAGGAGCTGGCCCACGACCTCCTCGCCATCGGCAGACGTTCATGTGGGCCGTGGGGGCCAGCAACGTGGTGCAGCTCCCGCACCGCCTCAGGACACGGCGACCGCGGTGAGCGAGACGTCGTCGCCGGACATGCTCGGCTTCAGGGTACCGAGGGTGGCGCTACCGCTATGGCATGACCAGCAGATCAACACCCGGCTCGTCGAGGATGCCGAAGTGCGCGCGCGCCGCGTCGCGTCCACGGAGTGTTCTAGTGCGGCCAACTGCATCCCCAGGACCTAAGACCATGTCGGGTCATCTTTCAATGACATGTGGGACCGCATGTGAGCAAAGGACATCTCCAATGTTGGCACGCCCGTAGTTGACTACCCTGGCACAGAAAAGACCCTCATCCCTCGTGCCATCACACGCGTGCGTTCCCAGTCGGCGCCAGCTGCCCGCATTCATGTCGTCCGTCTGTATGACGTCATTAAGCAGGATCGCTGCCCAAGGAACCAACTCCGATGACTTATTGACGCACCCGGACGCTTGGCCTCAACAAAACGTGCTACTTAAAGCGGCAACGCCCAGCTAAACTCCACACCATAGCGCATCCTCCTACCTGGCACCACACCCACCATGACCATGAGCGGGAATGCTTTGTGGGAGAGCTTGTCTTCAGGGATGAAGCTCGAGGTTGCTGCCCTTGATCAAGTCACCGCTCACAATGCAATACCAGCGTAGACGGACACGAACGCGACCACAGAAGCAGTGGCCATGTTGGCGGCCGATGATGGGAGCACCTCCACCCACGCGTCCTACTTGTCGTCGTTCAACATTCGATGGCGCATGTGGCAGGTGAAGCGACTGACCGTCCACATCCATCATCATCGACCTCGCATCCACCGGCACCGCCGTGGTCGGGGACTCCTCCGAGGATGATTAGGGCATGGGGGGCGGCAAGGCATGGTGTGCCAACTGGCCGGTCCGTCTCCCGTGTCCTACTCTTCCTCGCCGGAGACCGCACCTTCACTTCACGGGTCTTGAACCCTGCCGTCATTGATGGAGAATGCAGATAGAGGACATTATCGCCGATGCGGAAGTACAAAGCAAAGTGGACGTTGGTCGTTACTGTAGAATAGGTTTAGGGTCGGGTTTCTTTTATTTTTCTGTCCTATATAAGTTTGAAATGTAATGAAAATATGTCGTGTCTGCATGAATCTCATCTGGTGTATATGAACTTTCACAATAATAGTAAGATATATTGTATGAAAATATATGGAATGATGATTCGTTTTTGTGTGTATAAACTTGGTCTAAGTTTAGAAGGTTTGACCTGAGACAAAGCTAACATGCGAAGTAAATAAACACATAGGGTCTACATACACAATTTATCTTAGGCACTCCAATAGTATGTCCACTACACATTCATGCATTTCACATATTTCTACATCTACGGGAACCTACGAAAGGGTTAACGTAAATTGCCTAACTAACTCTCTCTTCCCCCCTGATTTTCATGGTGGTGGGCCCCTCCCTTCCCCTAATCTCCAATCAACAGCCCACATGTTTCACATTATGTTAATTACATAACTGGAATTACGTAGGTGTAGCGTTACTCGTCCTAAAAAACCAACTAAGCCAACCTCCCAGCATATCGCGCGGGAAAAGACCCGGTCGCGCCATTTTAGTCGGGATTACTGGGTTACTAGTAGTATCAATGGATCGCGTGAAGCACCAAGTTTGGCACGCCCGTCGTGGTCGCATTGCACCCCTCACACGGTCGATCTTGCACACGACTCACTCAAACGGAACGCACATCGACTTGCCTCTTCACTGACACATGGGACCACATTTGGAGAAACCGACCATGCGCCAACTCCCCCGCCCACCGTGCGAAATC